>NC_092419.1:75719454-76022484 GCF_040894005.1 Engystomops pustulosus | reverse complement strand
TGGCCCTTTAAGGCTGGGAGAAGTCCGCGCGCGCCCCCTCTAGTGGCAGGAGCAGTCGACTGCATGGAAGAAGCATGCGGCCTACATGCTGGGAGCAAGAGTGCAGGCCGGAGCCTGAAGAGGTAAGTGAGAGCTGGGGGAGCGGGGACCGCGGCAGCAGGCACGGGTACACCCTCAATCCGTACTGAGGATCGCGGGTGTAACCGTGACATGTGGTCTATGAACAAAGACTATTGTGTAAACTAGAGAACATTTAGATTATAAAATCAAACGGCAGATCATATGTATTCTCCAATTAAATGGAGATACAGAATATTATCACACTATAACCAGGGTACCTAGAGGTCATATATATTCTTTGGAAGAGGAGACTGCTGCATGTTTCATAGTATCATAGTTTCATAGTTTATACTGTTGAAAAAAAGACACATATCCATCAAGTTCAACCAAGGAAGGGATTGGGAAAGGAAGAAATTAGTGGAAACAATTCTATATAACATAACTTATTAACCTTATTATTTAAGTGTGAAAAGGCATCTAGACCTTTCTTGAAGCTCTCTGCTATCCCTACTGTGATGAGTGCCTGAGGTAGGCTATTCCACAGATTTACAGTTCTCACAGTAAAGAGAACTCTTTACCTCTTGTCACCTCTTGTCATTGAACCTTGTTTTCTCCAGACAGTGTCCCCTCGTCTTTTGATTTGATTTAATGTGGAACAATTTTTCACCATATTTTTTGTATGGACCATTCATATATTTATAAAAAAAATAATCATGTCCCCTCGTAGTCGTCTTTTTTCCAGACTAAATAAATCTAGTTATTTTAATCTTTCCACATAACTGAGACCCTCCATACCCCTTATCATTTTTGTGGCCCTTCGTTGTACCCTCTCCAGCTCCAGGACATCCTTTTTATGTACTGGTGCCCAGAACTGGACGTCATATTCCTGGTGAGGCCGAACCAATGCCAGTGGTAATATTACATCCTTATTCCGAGGATTGACATTGCATGCTGTTATTTAATTTATGATTTACTAGCACACCCAGGCCCTTCTTAACAAGGAACTCTCCCAGATTTACTCCCCCAAGGACATATGCTGCATGTGTTTTATTAGCCCCCAGGTGCATAACCTTACATTTATCCACATTGAACCTCATTTGCCAAGTAGATGACCAAACACTCAGTTTGTCCAAGTCACCCTGCAGCCTATGAACATCCTCCATAGACTATACACTATATCAATACACTATGCAATGCAAAACCTCTCTCTATATTGCTACAATGTTTCCCCTTATGGTCATTGAGCTGAATTCTGTGCGCCTATGTGTAATGGATTCGCAGCATTTGCAACGAGCATAGCTGCATTTGAAGGACTCAACAGCAAACTACTGATAGGCTTCAAAAGACTATGGGCTGTATGATGTTCTTTAGCGTTTTTGAGAGTTTAAAGGTCAACCTGGGTCTCGGGGGGGGGGGGGGGATGGTTTCCCTAAAATATAGATCATTTAATAGAATACCCCAATGTTCCTATAGAATCTTCTTGATATCTACATGCTCATTCGATAAAGTCGTGAAAAAATTCACTCTAGCGGATTGCAGATCCGTTATTGGGGTGTTTATTCTCTGAACCAGGCAGTTTTCTTGGCTCAAAGTACTTGCTTGTAGCTAAAGAGCGTCGCAAAACAGTGCAAAGCCCTTAGTAAATGTGCCCCAATATCTGTTATTCCTCTATCTCTTCTATTCTAGAATTTTATTTACTTTGTCAGTGATAATTTGATATAAGGTGGGGGGCTTAAAACAAACCCCTCTGGTTCTCCCTTTCTCCTGCCAGCAGTACTGCTTGACCACTGCTGCGTGCCTGATTTTTTAATCCCCAGAGAACCCTTTTAACCATAGGAAGGTATGTAAATTTAAAAATGACAGATACTCTTAATATAGCCGCTGCGCTGCTAATATACATACGGTATATCTGTATTCATGCAGCTGGGAGCTACCCAGCAGCACTGTTTCTTCATAAATCTAAAATATAATGGTAGATTTTTTTTAAATGATCCATTGGTACCCACTGGTTATCCATAGGCTTTAATGTAGATAAAAGGAAACAAACAAACTTTCCTCACCCTGCCATTATTTAAATAAAATATAATAAATTGGTCTGAGGCTCGAAAAAGTGCTTTAGTGTGAAACGGCCCGTCGCTTTGCCACAGCGTGCATCTTCCCTGCATTTTGCCACATTTTCCAACAAAGATATAATCATCTGTACCGGTGAGTACAGTTTTCTCTATGTTGTTGGATTGGTATGCTCTGCCATTTCCCAGTAAATTGTATACTGAATACATGTAGGTACATACACTCACCGGCCACTTTATTAGGTACACCTGTCCAACTGCTCGTTAACACTTCATTTCTAATCAGCCAATCACATGGCGGCAACTCAGTGCATTTAGGCATGTAGACATGGTCAAGACAATCTCCTGCAGTTCAAACCGAGCATCAGTATGGGGAAGAAAGGTGATTTGAGTGCCTTAGAACGTGGCATGGTTGTTGGTGCCAGAAGGGCTGGTCTGAGTATTTCAGAAACTGCTGATCTACTGGGATTTTCACGCACAACCATCTCTAGGGTTTACAGAGAATGGTCCGAAAAAGAAAAAACATCCAGTGAGCGGCAGTTCTGTGGGCGGAAATGCCTTGTTGATTCCAGAGGTCAGAGGAGAATGGGCAGACTGGTTTGAGCTGATAGAAAGGCAACAGTGACTCAAATCGCCACCCATTACAACCAAGGTAGGCAGAAGAGCATCTCTGAACGCACAGTACGTCAAACTTTAGCAGATGGGCTACAGCAGCAGAAGACCACACCGGGTGCCACTCCTTTCAGCTAAGAACAGGAAACTGAGGCTACAATTTACACAAGCTCATCGAAATTGGACAGTAGAAGATTGGAAAAACGTTGCCTGGTCTGATGAGTCTCGATTTCTGCTGTGACATTCGGATGGTAGGGTCAGAATTTGGCGTCAACAACATGAAAGCATGGATCTATCCTGCCTTGTATCAACGGTTCAGGCTGGTGGTGGTGGTGGTGTCATGGTGTGGGGAATATTTTCTTGGCACTCTTTGGGCCCCTTGGTACCAATTGAGCATCGTTGCAACGCCACAGCCTACCTGAGTATTGTTGCTGACCATGTCCATCCCTTTATGACCACAATGTACCCTGTAACATCTGATGGCTACTTTCAGCAGGATAATGCGCCATGTCATAAAGCTGGAATCATCTCAGACTGGTTTCTTGAACATGACAATGAGTTCACTGTACTCAAATGGCCTCCACAGTCACCAGATCTCAATCCAATAGAGCATCTTTGGGATGTGGTGGAACGGGAGATTCGCATCATGGATGTGCAGCCGACAAATCTGCGGCAACTGTGTGATGCCATCATGTCAATATGGACCAAAATCTCTGAGGAATGCTTCCAGCACCTTGTTGAATCTATGCCACGAAGAATTGAGGCAGTTCTGAAGGCAAAAGGGGGTCCAACCCGTTATTAGCATGTTGTACCTAATAAAGTGGCCGGTGAGTGTAGACTGCCAAGTAGTCCTGCCCATGTGGCCCCTCCTTGATGTATTGCGGAGGGTGTTGCAATTGGCTTATTCCTCACTTTATCGGATTATAGTTAAATAAAATATTGCAGCTGCCGGAATTTTTGTTTCCTTCAAAACAATGGGAATACATAAGGGAAGTTGACAAATGACAGTGAAAGACATATAAAAATGCTTAAATTATGCTTAACCATTTTTGCCCATTCATGTGCACTGGCCCAGAGTGTTTCATTTATATTAATCACATTTAGGGGAGAACAAGCAGACTTTAACCATCTTTCCAATTATTTCAATGAATTATTTCAAATGAATTTTTTTTTGGCTCAGAAATGAAATGGTGTTTTACATTTATTTTCTAGATGACAGAAAATCATAGAATCATAGCATAGTAGTATAGAAATACAAACAATTGTTAGGGTTGATAATGAATATGGTAGTGCACCAATAATATGCTATTAAAGTAGGGTATTTTATATATATATAGAACATTCAGCTCCTGGCTATTAATAATGTAGTTATTAATATTGTCTTAAGACCAATTGAGAAAGATTTCAATGTTGAATATGTATTTGTCTATAAAAGCAAACATTTTCTATTCCTCCATACATAAGAATGTATATTGCACCTGACATCTCATTACTGGTTATTTTACTTTATAAAAATGTGACACACTAGATTGTCACAATAGCCTAAGGGTTTACTGTTGAATATCTTCATGTTTAATGTTGCAAGAGTAGAGATTCATTCATAAAGGAATATTAAATGGCATTAGTCATCAAATATTATTGTCAGGGACTTTCCCTGGTTTATGGGATAGGACTAACTATTTTTAAAACATCTGTTAATTTGTCTATCCATAAAGGCCATCTTTTATATCTTTTTATACAGTAGGATCATAATATTTCATAATTATGATTTTCTTCTCTATTAATATAAAAGTATATATATTTTTATACTCTGTGATGTCAGCAGTGGCTGACATCATAGTCGTGCGACGGCCGGGCCATGCACACAGAGCCGTCACGGTCCTGGCGCCGGCCTGAAGAAAGAAGACGCGCTGACCACGGAGCTGCTATGGACCTGCCGTGCACGCGATGATAAAAGAGGAGCTGCCCGGGCCGTCGGAATAGTGAGCACCGAGTACAGGGAGCTGTCTGGCTATATACTACAGGGTGCTGGCTGGCTATCTACTAAAGGGTCTGGAAGGCTATATTCTTATATTCTACAGGGGACTGGCTGGCTATTTGCTACAGGGGGATGGAAGGCTATATATTACAGGGGGTTGGCTGGCATTATAATGGGAGGCTGTGACCAATGCATTTCTCACCCTCAGCTTATACTCGAGGGTCTTGGCTCCTACTTGGGTCGGCTTATAATCAAGTATATACAGTAGTTATTTTTTCTTTCCCGGATGTTACCAATTTATAAAATAAAACTGAATTTAACTGAAAGAGGTTGTCCAAGTTTGATTAATGGACTACAGGAAAGACAAAATTGAATACACAAAGGATAATGATACTGGACCAAAGAAATGATCTATGAGGCTGGGAGGCACTTCGTATAAACCAGCAGCTCTGGGAGCTTATGCTAACATCATGCAAAGAAATTGAAGCAGAAACTCCAAAAACTCACTAGTTCAATAGATGTAAGAATTGTGAAGAAGATATCAAAGAAGTGAATGTGATCCCCTAATGCTACAAATTCAACAAATGACCATTTTCAGTTCAGTTACAGCCTATAATAATAATAATTCCTTTATTTATATAGTGCTCACAGATTACACAGCGCTGCACAGAGCTCGCCAAATCAGTACCTGTCCCCATGGAAACCGGAGGACCCAGAAGAAACCCACACAAACATGGAGAGAACATACAAACTCTTTGCAGATATTGACCTGGATAGGACTTGAACCCAGGACCCCAAGGCTGCAAGGCAGTAGTGCTACTCACTCAGCCATGACCTGTAGAATTTTTTGAAACCTCTGCTGTGCATAATAATTTGGAACTGTGCATTTTGTTTTTTTTTTTAATTATGAAGAATACTGTTATCATTGGGCGGTTTGTTCAATAAAATTCTAATGGGTAATGACTAGAGATGAGCGAACATACTCGTCCGAGCTTGATGCTCGTTCGAGCATTAGCGTACTCGAAACTGCTCGTTGCTCGGACGAAAATGGCAGCTCCCGACGTTTTGCTTTTTGGCGGCCAGAAACAGAGCCAATCACAAGCCAGGAGACTCTGCACTCCACCCAGCATGACGTGGTACCCTTACACGTCGATAACAGTGGTTGGCTGGCCAGATCAGGTGACCCTGGGATAGACTAGCCGCTGCCCGCGCTGCTCGGATCATTCTGTGTCTGGATGCCGCTAGGGAGAGAGCTGCTGCTGGTCAGGGAAAGCGTTAGGGTGTTCTATTAGAATAGTGTTAGGCAGGAGTGATTCAACAAGAACCCAACAGCCCTTCTTAGGGCTACAATAACATTATACTTTTTTTTTTTTTTGTTTGCTTGTGGCTGGGCTTGCTGGCACCAGTAGTGCAGCTAGTACCATATTGTGAGGAATTTGCAGGGGGACTTGCTACCGTTGTGTTTAGCTCTTAGTGACACACATATCCACCTCAAACACCAAAGTGGGAAAATTTATTAGGGGTTTGATTTCAATTAGGCACAGTCTGCCATTTCCTTTTTATTTTACGTTTATTTTTTCATAACTCAGCGTCATCTCATCAGTGTGCTTTCATACTTGGCTAGAAAATAGCCAAAGGAGAATCCAAACGGCTTACTGACGCCTACAATAGCGTTATATATATTTTATTTCTGGTTGATCTGCTGGTGGCTGTCCTTGCTGCAGTGCATATACTAGCCAATTGTCAGGAATTTGGAGTGAGACTTGCGACCGCTGTGTTTAGCGCTTAGTGACACACATATCCATCGCAAAGACCGAAGTGGGAAAATTTATTAGGGGTTGGATTTCAATTAGGCACAGTCTGGCAGTTTCTTTTTATTTTACGTTTATTTTTTCATAACTCAGCGTCATCTCATCAGTGTGCTTTCATACTTGGCTAGAAAATAGCCAAAGGAGAATCCAAACGGCTTACTTACGCCTACAATAGCGTTATATATATTTTATTTCTGGTTGATCTGCTGGTGGCTGTCCTTGCTGCAGTGCATATACTAGCCAATTGTGAGGAATTTGGAGTGAGACTTGCGACCGCTGTGTTTAGCGCTTAGTGACGCACATATCCATCGCAAAGACCAAAGTGGGAAAATTTATTAGGGGTTGGATTTCAATTAGGCACAGTCTGCCATTTCCTTTTTATTTTACGTTTATTTTTTCATAACTCAGCGTCATCTCATCTGGCATAGCAGTGTGCTTTCATACTTGGCTAGAAAATAGCCATAGCAATAGGATAGCATTGTTTGGTTTTAAAAACTAAAAAACACAAAAAAAAACTAAAAAACACAAAAAAACACAAAAAAAAGTTAAAAAAAAATTAAAGTTATAACTTTCATTTTCAAAATGTTTAACCCGAGGGCTAGGGGTAGAGGACGAGGGCGGGGACGTGGGCGTCCAACTACTGCAGGGGTCAGAGGCCGTGGTCCTGGGCGGGGTGAGACACCACCTGCTGATGAGGGAGCAGGGGAACGCCGCAGAGCTACACTCCCTAGGTTCATGTCTCAAGTTACTGGGACTCGTGGTAGAGCACTGTTGAGGCCAGAACAGTGCGAACAGGTGATGTCGTGGATTGCCGACAATGCTTCGAGCAATTTGTCCACCAGTCAGTCTTCCACGCAGTCCACCCATGTCACCGAAATCGGCACTCCTCCAGCTCCTGCACCTCAGCCTCCTCCCCCCCAGTCTGCCCCCTCCCAGGAAAATTTGCCATTTGAACTGGCATACTCTGAGGAACTGTTTTCTGGACCCTTCCCACAGTCACAAACCACTTGTCCGGTTGCTGCTGAGCAATTTTCCGATGCCCAGGTTTTCCACCAGTCGCAGTCTGTGGGTGATGATGACCTTCTTGACGTAGTGGAAGAAGTGTGTAAAGAGGTGTCCGACGATGAGGAGACACGATTGTCAGACAGTGGTGAAGTTGTTGTCAGGGCAGGAAGTCCGAGGGGGGAGCAGACTGAGGGATCGGAGGATGATGAGGTGACAGACCCAAGCTGGGTTGAGAGGCCGGGTGAACACAGTGCTTCTGAGACGGAGGAGAGTCCTCGACCAGAACAGGTTGGAAGAGGCAGTGGTGGGGCCAGGCGGAGAGGCAGGGCCAGAGCAGGTGCATCAGCGCCAAATGTGTCACGTAGTGAAGCTCCCGTGGCGAGGGCTCCCGCGGCGAGGGCTAGATTTTCAGAAGTCTGGAGGTTCTTTAAGGAAACACCGGATGACCGACGGACTGTGGTGTGCAACCTTTGCCAAACCAGGATCAGCAGGGGTTCCACCTCTACTAGCTTAACTACCACCAGTATGCGCAGGCATATGAATGCTAAACACCCCACTCAGTGGCACCAAGCCCGATCACCTCCGGCCGTGCACACCACTGCTCCTTCCCCTGTGTCAGCTGATAGTCAGCCCCCTGCCCAGGATCCTGGCACAAAAACCCCATCGTCGCCTCCACGATCCTCCACAGCATCCACCAGCGTTCAGCTCTCTATACCCCAGACGCTGGAGCGGAAATGTAAATATAGTGCAACCCACCCGCACGCCAAAGCCCTTATTGTCCACATCTCCAGATTGCTTAGCCTGGAGATGCTGCCCTATAGGCTAGTAGAGACCGAGGCCTTTCGCAACCTCATGGCGGCGGCCGCCCCTCGGTATTCGGTCCCCAGCCGCCACTACTTTTCCCGATGTGCCGTCCCAGCCCTGCACCAGCACGTGTCAGACAACATCATCCGTGCCCTGACCAACGCCGTTTCTGACAAGGTCCACCTGACCACGGACAGGTGGACGAGTGCTGCCGGGCAGGGCCACTATATATCGCTGACGGCACATTGGGTTAACTTGGTGGAGGCTGGGACCGAGTCTGACCCTGCGGCTGGTCATATACTGCCGACGCTGAGGATTGCGGGGCCTACCTCGGTCCAGGTCTTTCAGGCCTACTATGCCTCCTCCTCCCACCCCTCCTCCACCTCCTCCTCCGAACTACCATCCGTGGCCATGCCGCCATCAGTCGGTAGCTCTAGGCACAGCAGCAGTGCCGTCGCTAAGCGACAGCAGGCGGTGCTCAAACTGCTGAGCCTAGGCGATAAAAGGCACACCGCCCAAGAGCTATTACAGGGCATCACGGCGCAGACTGATCTGTGGCTGGCACCGCTGAACCTGAAGCCAGGCATGGTTGTGTGTGACAACGGCCGTAACCTGGTGGCGGCTCTGCAACTCGGCAGACTGACACATATGCCATGCCTGGCCCATGTGTTAAATCTGATAGTTCAGCGTTTCCTCAAGACATACCCCAATCTGTCTGACAGCGCTAGCGGCAGAGTGCGTAGTTCTGCGGGACAAGTAGCGAGGGAGAGTAGGCGAGCAGGCAGCTTGTCCAGCACTGGCAAGGGTACGCTTTACAAGGCTTTTGCCAGCTGTATGTCACCCCAGCAAGACACTGTCACCTGTCCCCAGTCTCAGCAGAGTAGGGCTGATCTTTACAGAAAGATGGTGAGGGAGTACGTAGCTGACCATACCATCGTCCTAAATGATCACACAGTTCCCTACAACTACTGGGTTTCAAAGCTGGACATGTGGCACGAACTGGCGCTGTACGCCTTGGAGGTTCTTGCCTGCCCTGCCGCTAGCGTGTTGTCCGAGCGGGTTTTCAGTGCAGCTGGTGGCATCATCACCGATAAGCGTACACGCCTGTCGACTGACAGCGCTGACAGGCTGACGCTTATTAAGATGAATAAAGCCTGGATTTCTCATCATTTCCAATCTCCACCAGGTGAAGGAAGCTCAACCTGAATAATTTATGCACTCCTCCTCCTCCTCATTTTCCTCCTTCTCCTCCTCTTTGTACACTAAAGCAGAGGAAACTGGCTATTTTTTGACAGGGCCCACTGGCTCTAGCTATAGTACTTTATGCATTTAATTTTTCTGGAGGGCCACCTACCTGGTCCTCTGTTTTAAACAATTTTTGGGAGTGCCACATACAGGCACTCAATCTATTCAATTTTTCTGGAGGGCCACCTACCTGCTCCTCTGGTTTGAAAACTTTTTTGGACTGCCACATACAGGCACTCAATCTATTCCATTTTACTGGAGGGCCACCTACCTGCTCCTCTGGTTTGAAAAGTTTTTTGGACTGCCACATACAGGCACTCAATCTATTCAATTTTTCTGGAGGGCCACCTACCTGCTCCTCTGGTTTGAAAACTTTTTTGGACTGCCACATACAGGCACTCAATCTATTTCATTTTTCTGGAGGGCCACCTACCCGCTCCTCTGGTTTGAAAACTTTTTTGGACTGCCACATACAGGCACTCAATCTATTTCATTTTTCTGGAGGGCCACCTACCTGCTCCTCTGGTTTGAAAACTTTTTTGGACTGCCACATACAGGCTCTATCCAAATTAAATTGTCTCCATAGCAGCCTCCACACGTTGTCTCCATTGCTACCTCCAAAAGTCGTCCATATAGCTGCCTCCATACATCGTCCCCTTATCAAACGAGGTGTGTCAGGCAGAAATTTGGGTTGTTTTCATGGATTCCACATCAAAGTTGTTAACTTTGTCGCCACCCTGCTGTGTTATCCACAAAATATACTGGCAAACTTTTA
Organism: Engystomops pustulosus; assembly: GCF_040894005.1. Taxonomy (NCBI): domain Eukaryota; kingdom Metazoa; phylum Chordata; class Amphibia; order Anura; family Leptodactylidae; genus Engystomops; species Engystomops pustulosus. The sequence goes on along the minus strand of NC_092419.1, from coordinate 76,012,125 downwards.
TCATTTACCAATATTATTTCAGCGCTTCTTGCGCATCTGTTTACATTCCCCTCACCCGCCATATCCTAAACTTATAAGAACGCTACTACACTTGATCTTATACAAAAGGTTCTTAGAAGTGCTGTTTGGGGAGTAGCCTAGAGACAGGGGCTTGGATTGGCGAAAGCTCGCCTGGCAGCGGAGCGCCAGCTCCATGCGCATCATGCGCTTCTTGCGCATCTGTTTACATTCCCCTCACCCGCCATATCCCAAACTTATAAGAACGCTACTACACTTAACTTGGTGCAGGCTGGGACCGAGTCTGACCCTGGGGCTGGTCATATACTGCCGACGCAGAGAATTGCGGGGCCTACCTCGGTCCAGGTCTCAAAGGTCTAGTATACCTCCTCCTCCTCCCACCCCTCCTCCACCTCCTCCTCCTCCGAATTACCATCCGTGGCCATGGCGCCATCAGTCGGTAGCTCTAGGCACAGCAGCAGTGCCGTCGCTAAGCGACAGCAGGCGGTGCTCAAACTGCTGAGCCTAGGCGATAAAAGGCACACCGCCCAAGAGCTATTACAGGGCATTCCACATCAAACTTGTTAACTTTGTCGCCACCCTGCTGTGTAATCCACAAAATATACTTGCAAACTTTTATCATTTACCGATATTATTTCAGCGCTTCTTGCGCATCTGTTTACATTCCCCTCACCCGCCATATCCCAAACTTATAAGAACGCTACTACACTTGATCTTATACAAAAGGTTCTTAGAAGTGCTGTTTGGGGAGTAGCCTAGAGACAGGGGCTTGGATTGGCGAAAGCTCACCTGGCAGCGGAGCGCCAGCTCCCTGCGCATCATGCGCTTCTTGCGCATCTGTTTACATTCCCCTCACCCGCCATATCCCAAACTTATAAGAACACTACTACACTTGATCTTATACAAAAGGTTCTTAGAAGTGCTGTTTGGGGAGTAGCCTAGAGACAGGGGCTTGGATTGGCGAAAGCTCGCCTGGCAGCGGAGCGCCAGCTCCATGCCAAGATCCAACTAACATAGTTTTAACTGCAGCACCTTTAATCTACTACTAGTTCACTGCCTCCATACATGATCCCCTTATCAAACGAGCTGTGTCAGGCAGAATTTTGGGTTGTTTTCATGGCTTCCATGTTAACTTTGTCGCCACCCTGCTGTGTAATCCACAAAATATACTGGCAAACTTTTATCATGTACCGATATTATTTGAGCGCTTCTTGCTCACCTCCTTTGGTTCCTCTCTGCCACCCATTGGTTTGAAGCCTGAGTCCATTTAGGGTATGTCGCCATGCCACTCTCTAGCCTGCCGCTGCTGCCGCTGCCTCTGCATGCCGTCCCCTATAGTGTCAGGGTCAATTATTGCATGTTTTAGATGCTATCTAGCTTCATTCTGTCACTCTGTCATGGCCATGCTGTTGCCCATAATTTTGGCATAATGGTGCGATTAAGCAGCCTCAGAGGCATCCATGCATGCTGCCCCTGCTGTTTCCTGTCCATTTCCGTGGTGTTTCCATCCTTTTCTGAGGTTCCCAGGTGTTTGGCCAAGCTTCCCTGTGCAGAGCCTTGGTCCCCTTGAAAAATGCTCGAGTCTCCCATTGATTTCAATGGGGCTCGTTATTCGAGACGAGCACTCGAGCATCGGGAAAAGTTCGTCTCGAATAACGAGTACCCGAGCATTTTAGTGCTCGCTCATCTCTAGTAATGACTCTTATTATACTGTCATCTGCATCGACTATTTAAGAAAATCAGAGATAAATATAATATGCATAATAATTTGGAATGTGTTGTAATGTAAATAAATAGAAAAGAAAGACAACAAACATTTTTTTTAAATACATTTTTGCAGGAGCCTGACTTATTGTTTCCTTCAAAAAATTGGAAAATATACAGGGGAGGTTGACTAAAGGATGACAGCAGAAAACATATAAAATGTTTAACCTTTTGGAAAAGGTTAACTTCAAAAAATTGTTTCATTTATATTAATCACATTTAGGAAAGAACAAAGAAATTTAAACCATCATTCCAATAATTTCAATACTTTCAATTGAATTTTGTGTTTTATGTTTATTTTCAAGATGCAGAGTCATAGCATAGTTGTATAGAAATATAAATAAATGCTGGGGTTGGTAATGAATATGGTAGTGCACCAATAAGATTAAAGAAGGGTATTGTCAGAAATGACAATGATGTCAATATAGAACACACAACTCCTGGCTATTAATAATGTAGTTATTAATATTGTCTTAAAACTAATTGAGAAATATTTTGATGTCAAATATGTATTTGTATATAAAAGCAAACATTTTATATTCCTCCATACATAAGAATGTATATTGCACCTGACATCTCATTACTGGTTATTTTATATTATAAAAAAGTGACACACTAGATTGTCACAATAGCCTGAGGGTTTACTGTTGAATACCATCATGTTTAATGTTGCAAGAGTAAAGATTCACCCATAAAGGAATATTACATGGTATAAGTCATAACATATTATTGTTAGGGACTTTCCCTGGTTTATGGGACAGGACTATTTTTAAACCCTCTTTCATATCTTTATAAATAGTACGATCATAATATTTCATAATTCTGATTTTCTTCTCTAATATAAAAAAAATCTATAGTTAAATAAAAAATATTAAAAAAGACTGCACTTGATTAAAGAGGTTGTCCAAGTTTGATTCATGGACTACAGGAAACTCAATTTTCAATCCACTAAGGATGATGATAGCGGCCCCAGAACTAGGATGAGTGTTTGGCAAGGTAGTCCGTTTACAATCATTTACAAGTAATTGTATATAGTGTGTGAGAAGTTGATAATGATAGACTTTCCATTGGTGTATCAAAAGGATTTAAAGAGCTGAGTCCTGCACCAAGTGTCTATACACATCTGGTTTATAAGGGGCTCTACACTCTTTGGGCCCTTTCTCTGTACATCTTCTTCTCAACAGAATACATTAAACTGAATAGGTATTTTCACATTTCTTCTTTCTTTATACATGAAATATGGTGCGATCAAACCTCTGGCTGAGGTAATAATAAAGAAAAATGATTGGTTAAGCTTTTCTCGGGTTATTTGTTGAAAAACTAAATTAAATACTGGAGCTATATTACTCTACAATCTACCTTCAGAATGAAGAATTGCTCTTTTAACTTCTTATTCTCTTTTTTTTTTTTAAATCATGCAAATGACCCTGAGGGGTTCAAGGCCCTATAGATGTTAATTAAATCTGGAGCCTTCAGGCTCATTTGCATAATTAGTAAAGCCTTTTTTTTTTGTAAAAACAGAGGCATAAGATCCTGTCAGAGGGGGCTCTCATCAGCACATAAGTGTGCTTGGCTCACAATCTTTCATCCTGGTGATAGTTTTCCTTTAAGTTCTCGTGACTTCTGTATGGGGTATAGCTTGGACATGCTGATCTTTGGCGGGAATGCCAACCATGTATTTACTAAATTTATGTATTCACTAAATTAATAGCAGTTAACTAAATGTTTGCTCACAGTGAAAGAAAGTCTAGCTCTGATGTAATATGGGTGAAGGAAGAAAAATAAGGAAAACATATCAAAATGGATATTACCGGAACCTATAACATTCCACTCCTTCAAAGGTTCACATTCACTCCCTGTCTCTCCCCTTACCCCTCCCACTCTGGCACAATTTTCTTACATACATACCGACTATGTGACATTTGAAATTACTACCTTATTAAAGTGTTCAGTTCAAATGTGAAATGTGTTAATTCTTTTTTGCATTTTACATTAGTGGGAATGGAACATACATAATTCTCTCAAAGTACACAGCCCCATTTAAAAGCATATTTTACAAAAAAGAAAATGGTAGCTGTTGTTATATGACTTGACCTTAAACTGGAATAGTTCTCATCTACAGAGATTAAAATTAGAGCACAATATATGATGACTTGATTTTTTCGGAAATAATGTTATCTACATTGTTTAAAGTTTGATGTCTTTTTTTGTAAGGAGAACACCATGCCACTAAACAATGTTTTACAAAATAAAAAAAGTATATTAACCCCTTAATGACCGCCATACCGGCTTTTTACGGCAGTCATTAAGGGTACTTCTTCTGACATGTACGCCTTTCTACTGCGGCACGTCAGAAGAAGATTTCGGGACACCGGGTCTCGCTGGTGCCGGTGTCGGGCTGTGATCTTACAGCCCAGACCCGGCACTAACACCCGGGATCGGAAAAACTCAGATCCCGGGTGTTTCACCCCTTACAAGTGTGTCCCCCGTGGATCAGGCCCCACCGGTGTGCTTATTTACTAAAGTAAATAAAACACAAAAACACATACATATTTGGTATCACCGCGTCCGTATTAATCTGTACAATAAATCTAAATCAATATTGAACCCTCTCGGTGAATGACGTAAAAAGTGATCAAAAAAAGTAAAAAAGTTACGTTCCCTAATATAAACTCTTTTAGCAAAAAATAAGCCCTCAACCAGATCTGACAACAGAAAAATACTGAAGTTATGGCCCTAAAAAGTTGTCAATAGTAAAAACCATGTGATTTTCTCCAATATTGGTTTTGCTCAGGAAAATTGAGCAAAGATAAGAAAAACTATGAATAAAGATAAAATATTATTTTTATATTACAGTGAGCGGGGGGAAAAAATGCTAAAAATCCAAAATAAAAATTGATGATTTTGTTTGTGTCCCCCTTGAAATAGTTAATAAAATCTCATGAATAAGCTATAGACCCCCAAAATGAATTATCTATACATTGTATCTCCTCCCGTAAAAAATAAGCCCTCATATGTTTGCATTACCAAAAAACATAAAAATTTATAGGTTGTACAATGTGACAATACAAATGTGCTGTGAATGGTGCCTCCATTGATTCTATACTTGGCCATGCGCCTGTACAGAAGTTTACCACCACATATGGCAGCGATGGCAAACCTTTTAGAGACCGAGTGCCCAAACTACAACAAAGACCCGCTTGTTTATCGCAAAGTGCCAACACAGAAATTTTATTTGTGATTTATACTCCCTTCTCTGTCACAGTTTTCATTGATACCAGCACCCTGAGGACACCAATAAAGCAGAAAATAGTCCCAGGTAGAGCTGTCACTTTAAAATAGCTCTGTGCACAGCAAGTCCTGGGCTGTCTGGGACTGCAGGAAGATACCATGCGTCCTCTCTGGTGATGGCCTGAGTGCCCACAGAAAGGGCTCTGAGTGCCACCTCTGGCACCAGTGCCATAGGTTAGCCATCACTGACATATGGGGTATCAGTACAATCGGGAGGAATTGGGCATCAAACATTGCAGTGCGTTTCATCATTTAATTTTTTCTGAAACTGTCAGTTTGGCCTAAATGAATGTATTTTCCAAAAAAATTCCATAGTTTCTAAATCGCAGGTCCATATTGTTTTACCCATGTGAAACACTTAAAGGGTTAATGGACTTAATAGAAGTTGTTTTACATGGAATTTTTTTCCCACTTCCCAGTACACGGCATGGACTATTAAATACCATCAATATGCAGTGCAATTTGGTACGCAGAAAATAAGCCGCCACACAGCTCTTTATGTGGAAAAATAAAAAAGTTATAGATTTTTGAATGTGGTGAGTGAAAAATGGAAGTGAAAAACCTAAAAAAAAGGCCAAGTCGTTAAGGGGTTAAGATGGTCATTTCATTGTTTCAATGTTTTCTGTTTCAGAGAACTGTTTTACCTGGTTTGTTGTGTGACAAGAGACATTGTCCTCCATGAAAATTGCTGGCTGAGTGATGAATGCAATGAATGAACAAGTTTCTGATACACACTTGCATTTAACCTGCCATGTAGCTGCATGAGAATCCAATTCCTGCTGCAGAAAGCATTCCCCAAACCATGAGACTTCCTCCACCACGTTTCACTGACTTCTTTCCACTCTTTGGCCCACATTTATTAAAGTGTTTTCACCAGTATTGCACATGTATATTAATGAAGTGTTTGCACCAACATTTTGTCACCACTGCACTATGCCACCGCGCCACAAAAACTATAAAACAAAAGGGGCGTTCCGGTGCCTATTTGGAACCTTGTTCCACATTTATTTCTGTGACTTGAAAAATTTTTCGAAACTCTCTATGATAAAGGTGCACCAAAAAAAAAAAATTGCATTCCAAAGCAGTGCATGGTGCACCGGATTAATGAAGACTGTGCACCAGTATTCAATAATCTGGCACTCTGAACACTCCACAGGCAAAGTGCACATTGCTCAGTTTGGACTAGCTTTGATAAATGTGAGTCTTTGTGTTCAGTCTTTCCCCAGCATGTTGACGAACATAATGTTTCCCATCAGACCCAAATAAATTAAACTTTCTTTTATCACTAAAATGAACTGTGGGGCACTTCTCCTCTGTCCACACAACATGCTCCTCCGCGAAGGAAATTAATAATTGTTTTATGTAAAAATATTTATATAATGGTCACAAATTACACAGTGCTACACAGAGCTTGTCAGATCAGTCACTGTCCCCATGGGGCTCACAATCTAATCAACCTACCATCATGTTTTGGAGTGTGGGAGGAAACCGAAGGACCCAGAGGAAACTAACACAAACACAGAGAGACCATACAAACTCTTTGCAGATTTTGACCCTGGGACTTGAACCCAGGTCCCCAACGCTGCAAGGCTGTAGTGCTAACCACTAAGCCACCGTACTTCCCTATTTTATTCTTTCTGCTAATGAGAGAGTTTGTATACTACAGAGTAGGTTTTCAGTCCAAATGCTCTTAAACATCTGTATGACGAGACAGATTCTTATCCTGTTCAATGCTGAACTGACAAACTATTCCAGGTGCAGTGTTGAAACTTTCACCCATGGAGATTCTCTGCATTATCCTGTCCTCTCTTGCTTTTGTCTTTCGAGGACAAGTAGCCTACTTTGGGCCTAGAATAAGTATTTGATGCTGTAAAGATGCAATATTGTAGATATCACAGACTTGAAACAACCAACTTCTCTTGCTATGGTTGATAGGGTCACCCATTTGACCTTCACCTGGACCTCCTGCTGTCGTGGGGTATCAGTAACTTTGGTATGGCACTCTGTTTTTGCAATTCAGTGCAAACTGGAAAGATAGGCTGCCAGTTAAATAGGGTTTGTCAGATTATTAAGGAAACCAGCACCAGGTGGCAGATTAACACCAGTAACTTGCAGGTATCTGACAGTGTTCTTTAATTTTGATCAGTGTACATTTTCATTTATGTCTTTTACATTTTTATTCTGTGCTTTAGATCATGAGCAAGGCCCTCATTCTTATTGACTGTTATAACTGTAATGGAGAGAAAAGGAAATATCCTCCAGCACAGCATGTCCACAATATAAATTAATAAGAACACATTTCGAGCCTTAATCATAGTCTGGATATAGATGTTATAAGTTACAGTAATGTCTTATTTTATTTGTATATGTTCCCCAGAATCTGTAAAGTGCTACAGAATAAAGGTGCTATGTAAATAAAGACTATTATTATATACAATTTATAAAATAAGCTTAAATACAACTATTTAACTCATGTTAGGATATATTCACATAGGACTACACAATGACCTTTTGATCTCCAGTGTACATTACGTGCAACAACACAACAAATCTTGGTGTCGCTATCAGGTAGGAATTTGACTTAACAAACAAGGATGTGAAGAAAAATGCATTCATTTTCCATCTCCACCCAGAAACTGCCAATAACAGAGTACCATACTTTATTTCCTTGTAGAATCACTCGATTTTATGATCACAGTATTGTTGCTTTCATCACACATGACTAAGAATAGGAGTTTGTCTATCAGTGAGATAAGAATATATTGCTGGATTTTACAGGACACTTTCTATTTTAGGCATTCCAAGGTGGATGACATTGTTATCTCCCACTTTTTATTATATACTAAATGATATTTGTCTTATTCCAAATGTTTTATGTGGTACGGTATCTCTAGTGGTTGAGCCGTAGTTTACATCATTCTTTTTATTTCTGTAATGATCTCTCAGAGATTACTGGAAATATAACTTTTTTATAAAATTCCCATTGACTTCAATGAATTTAGTAAAGTCTTCCTTTGCAAGTAATAAACAGGCTGCCTCGTGATTCTAATTAGTAATTATTTTAACATTATACACTATGGCCCAAATTTATTAAAGCCCCCGCGCCAGTTTTCTGTTGCACATTCTTTTTAATGCAAACTGCTTGTATTTAAGAAGTGTCCGCAACACATTTGTGCCATGGCGGCACTAGTTCTAACGTGACACAAATTTTTGCAGTGAAAGGGTAGTTCCAGTGAACAATCGCACTGTGTGACACATTTATCATGCAAGGTCCAGCAGAATTGTTTTGCATGCCCCATGTTAAAGGAGCACCAAAAAGAAAAAAAAAGTTGATGCACTCTGTCGGAGCAGTGCAGGGAGCGCCAGATTCATGAAGAACGGGTGCCTCAATTCATGAATCTGGCTCACCCTACACACTACACAGGCAAACTGCACATAGTGAAGGTTGCAGTGTTTTTGATAAATGTGGCCCTATGTACAACATGTGCATAAATATGCAAAAAAAATACATTAAAAAGAACAACAAAAATGGAAAATTTACAGATAAACAAGCGGAGAGGGGACTCTGCCTCACAATCTATTTGGGATGGTAGTAGGATACAGTAGATTACATGTAGACACCTGTAGCACGTTTGTAATCTTTTTTATTTTACTTTTTTTTGGGGGTATAGTTGTTGGGGATGCATAAATTTTCACTACAGTAAATTATATACTATATTTGTATTTTCTATATGTGCCACAGGCTACACTAATATTGTAAATGCTGTTAAGTACATGAGAATGAAGGGATTATATAAGTTTTGATGGTCTCAGTATAGGTGTAGTTCTTATCCAAATATACAGTGGAACCTTGGATTACAAGTAACGTGGTCTGAAAGTGTTTTGCAAGACAACCTTGCATTTTACAAAAAAAAATGGAACTTGGTTTACAAGAATATTTCATAATGGAAGCATTATATGAGCCCTTCCTACCCTCTAATGTACTGTGCCTTCCTCTCTCACAAAATTGTATAACACAATATTGAAGAAGTAAAAGAAATAAAGGGGCTGGATATTGTACTACACATGACTAAATATATTTGGGGTGTGGAACAAAATCTGCTCGTAATCCGAGGTATTCCATTATTGTGGAACCAAATTGTCTGGGCTTCAATCATTTCCTATGGGAAAACTTGCTTTGACAAACCAGCAATTTGGATTACCAGCATGTTCCTGGAATGAATTATGCTCATTCTCCAAGGTGTATTGCCAACTTTAGATGCAAACTTGACTCACAGATAATATTCAAAATAACCTTCTGGAAAGTTCTCTGGAATAATTTAATTTAAAATGTTATATTAGAGACTTCCAAACATCTATAATCATAAGATGACTTCTAAGGCACATGATGTAATGAAGAATTACAAACACAGCAGTCAGATTAGCAAATCTTACAATGATTCTAAGAAATAGAGTGATCCAAGCCATGTCATGTATTTACTTCCTGCAAAAATTCCCCAAGAAATTTTTTACAAGCTCCCTGGGTGTCATCTCTTCAGGTAACTCCACCTATTTCCTTTGCCATGTCAATGATGTAAAGGTGCAAGCAATGATGTAAGGATGAAAGATGAAATAAATACCACAGGGCAGACCTAGAGACACTACAATACAGCGACAAAGAGACTCTAAATTACAAGTCACTATAGACAAGACTGTGCTCAAGATGTTTTCAAAACTTGTCCACGTAAGTAAAACTTTTCAATTGATTTTTCAATCATATTTTTAACAATCATATAATTTCTCTGCATATGTAGATGCATAAACATGTATATACTGAGGGTTTTATGTATATTTGCTTGTAGTAAATTAATTTTAAATACATTATATTATGTCAACTGTACTCAGCAATAACTTTTATTAAATTTTAATTTAATAAAAAATTAAATTTTTAGTAATGTTTTACTCCCTACATTTAACTTTCAGTTATTAAAAAGGATGAATTACAATATAATGTTCTGTTCTTTAAATTTAACATTAAGATATTATAAAGAATAAAGAGATGGTTGAGCGGCACAAATATAAATGTGAGATAAAATGTTGCAATAAACTGTGGCGACATAGAATTCATTGAGAAATCACAACTTTCTAACATCTTCATGTGTTTTACATTATTTATAATGAAAATATTTTTACATATTTTTGTTTCATATATTTGTCAAAATAGCATCTAAATATTTGCAACACCTGTATCATTTGACAAATATTATATGGTTGGATCAGCCTCTAGTGTCTAGATTAAGTATGACACCCTACTGCAGTGTAATATTACCAGGATGAAGGGTTGTAAGCCAAGCACACTTACATATGCTGGTGTGTGCCCCCCCTGTCAGGTTTCACTCTTCTTATAGCTTCTTAAGCTCTTGTTTTTGTTTTTTAAAAAATGTACAACTATGCAAATAGGTCTGAGGTGCTCCAGGCTCAATAGATGTCAATGGAGGCTCATTTGTATAATTTTTAAAACCTTTTTTTCATAAGAGTAGATCTTGCCAGAGGGAGCACACACCGGCATGCCAGTGCTCTTGGTTTACAATCCTTTATCCTGGTGGTAGATATGCTTTAAGCTACTGTAGTAGTTTCTGTAAATTTAGACACCACAGTTATACATTTATCACTGTGACATCTGTTGCTGGTAAGTTGGCACTTATCTTTCTTTGTGTTATTACATCTCTTTGCACAATAAACTCGGCCCCTTTAGACCTCAACAAAACCACATTCTGTGTCCAGAAGTTTGAAGCTGATCGACCCATGGCAAAATCTGCACCAGGCCCCAAAACTAGTTGTACTCTCTCTAGTACTGGTCTCACCCCATATTGGAAAAAGATGCTTTATTCGACCCAAAGTGTCCAGCGAACAAATGAGAGCACACCCTCTGCCTCCCATCAAGTTACATCTTAAGAATCTGTTTTGCACAAATGATTCATCTGTCTAAACTGATGTATGCCAAAAAGAACATGCAAAATATTCTAATGACAATACTTCTCTTTTAATCTAGAACACCAAGAACGTGCACAAATTATCCAGACACATTCACAAGTCAGCAATAAAAGGTATGTATTCATCACATTAAGCCCATAAAGCTGTGGCTTTCATCAAAGTCTAGACCAGACTGATGCACAGAATGACAATGGAAAAGTTTGCATTAAGCTCATATTGCTCAACAGTATTTGCTAAGAATACCGTAAAATTTTAATTCTGGAATAAATCATTAATCTATATTTATTTTCAGTGGTTACTGGAAACCAGTTGGAGGACACCGTCACCAATAGTTTTGCATCATTTATTAATGGGACACGGCCCGAGCATCTGTCTGATGTCGTCCGCCATAGAAGTAAACGCATGATACTGGACAACATTGGAGTGGGACTCATTGGCAGCACAACACATGTCTTTAACATAGTGCTGAAGTACTGCCAGGTAATATAATACTCCACTACACTCCCTATAGAGAAACTAAAACATGTTTAAAAACCTGAGTGACATTAAAGTACTCTGTATGTCACAATTAAACCTGTATGCTGTCTTTACACATTAGATGGCTGTCTGTCAAACCAGCTATCTCTGTTGACATCCCCTAGAGAATGTATGCGTTCTGAATATGTAGAGAAGTAAGCCGCTACCATACATTTCTGATGGCCGTTTAGCTTACCTAAGTATAAGGGAAGAGACGCCAAGCTGAACTCTAATGTTAACCAGCAGATAAATGATTGGACATGCTGAACTCTTACAGCCCAATCCCTCTCTTTCCTGACATCAAGAAAGCGTCAGGAGACCAATGTATAAACTCATATGTATGGCCATTTTTAGAAAAGTATGGTCTAGTTGTATTCTTGTTTTTGATTAAACTTTCATAGCCTTTTTAAACTCATCTCAGAAATGGATTGGTTTTATAATTGAATATTTACATTTTTCATTGCTTCAGGACTTACATTTCTCAGCTTACGGTAATTCTGCCTTCTGTTCCGTCTATGGCCAAAAGGGTTTGAAGCTCTCACCAACCCTGGCAGCCTATGCAAATGGAGTTGCTGTAAGTACATACAGATATATAATAATATATTGAATAAATTCATCACCAGGAACTTGTCACCATGTGTCATGAGTCATAATGTTAAAAGACGGGTAATAATTTATTGTTAACACAGGTACACTCCATGGACTTTGATGACACCTGGCACCCTGCCACTCACCCATCAGGTGCTGTACTTCCTGCCATCTTAGCGCTGTCTCAGATGCTTTCACATGATAGAAGAGTTAGTGGTGAAGAACTCTTGACAGCCTTTAATGTAGGGATAGAAATACAAGGAAGACTGATGAGTTTCTCTAGTGAAGCAAAGAATATCCCAAAAAAGTGAGTAGCCGGATTCATAAAAATGTTGATACAAATTCTAGGATTATATACTGAAACTAATTCAGTAATATTCTTTTAACACAGGTTTCATCCACCATCTGTCGTTGGCACCATGGGAAGTGCAGCAGCTTCAGCAAAGCTCCTTTCTTTAGGCAAAGATCAATGCATCCATGCCCTGGCGATTGCAGCTTCTCTTGCGGGTGCTCCAATGGCAAATGCTGCGACTCTAGCTAAACCATTACACATTGGTAATGCTAGTAGGTTAGGTCTTGAAGCTGCCATACTGGCTGCTAATGGTATGGAGGCCAACTCACTCATACTTGACGATGTCCCAGGCTGCTCTGGTTTTAGTGCCTTTTATGGTGACTACCAACCTAAAGCTCTAGATTCATCAGGAAAACATTATGAGTTTCTTCTTGAGAAGCAAGACATTGCTTTCAAGTCATTCCCAGCACATTTAGGGATGCACTGGATAGCCGATGCTGCTGTCTCAGTGAGAAGTAGGTTTGAAGAGCAGTATGGCTCATTTGACCCATCCACCATCCAGTCTATTGTTCTTAGAATTCCAGTCTCCAAATACATCAACAGACCCTACCCCGATTCAGAGCATGAGGCTCGCCACTCCTTCCAGTTCAATGCCTGCACTGCACTATTGGATGGTGAAGTTGACGTCAGTTCCTTCCATGAAGACAAAATGTTCCGTAAGGAAATCCATAATCTCCTGAGTAAAGTGATAGTGGAACACCCACAAGACAACGTAGCCAACTTTGACAAGATGTATGGAGAAGTGGCCCTGCTGCTGAAGAATGGAGATGTGATGACTGGAAAATGTGATACATTCTATGGGCATTGGAGAAAACCTCTGAGCAGAGAATCTCTACTGAAGAAATTCATCTCCAATGCTGGACATGTCCTGCAAGGAGACCAGATTCAAGGTGTAATTCAGATGGTAGAAAATCTAGAAAGTGTCACAGATAGCTCACAACTACCAAATCTGCTCCAGTAAATCCACAAAAAGAATTGCAGCTGGAAAGGAGGAAAAATTTACTACAGAAATGCTCTTTTCTCGGAAATCTGAGAATGCAAAGACCAACAAAGAGTGATATTGTTTAGATAGTAAAAGAAGCTGAGACAACAAGCAAAGTAGGGACTAACCTAACAAAATTTATTTCAAGTTAGTAATTTCAAGGGTTTCAGAACATTACATCTGAATTACCACATGCAAATATGTGTGAGAACACAATCAATATGTGCAATAAGTCTAATATAGATATTTATGTATATTTATATGTATTTTTCATAGTTGTCTGAACATCTAATAGTTTACTGTAAAAAAATGTCCAAATAATGACAAATCTCAGGGTAAGAGGAGCAAAAGTAACACAGCATGCAGACCTAAACTTCCTGTCCAAGCAACTGAAACTCGAGAGAACTCAACCAACTGAACTCCATTATGGTCAAGAGTGTCTACTGATCCCTGTTGCATATAATAGATCCTGTGCAGTGTGTTTTCTGGTAAAGGGCTTCTTTGGCTTGTGTGTAGTTTGGATATGTATGTGAACTGCCAAGTTATGAGATCCAAATATGATGGTTTGGTGTATTATATTATATTTAAGCCTTGGTAAAAGGCATCAAGTGTAATTTCAACAATTCTGTACATTGTTTCTGGATTATAAAATAAAAAATTCATATGATAGATAAATCCTCATTTCTTTATGTTGCGAACTACAAAAGTACAATTTGACAATTGTAGTGACTTACTCATGTTTTAAATGGTTATTTTATTAGCCTGGGTAAGATATTGGTTTCAGACAGGGTTTCTGCTTATGGGCCTTATAATTGTGACAGAGATTCAGAAGATTCTAGGCCCTTAAATGGAACCTGATAAAATTGTTTCCCCCTACATCCTCAAAAATCATTATCAGATTACTTGGCATCAGGGGAGGCATGTCCTGCTCGGTCAGCCCCTCCCATATACACCTCCCCATGTCCTATGCCTCTTCTCGGCATGTCATGTGAACTGGGTGATGTCATCTAAGGTCCTTTACCATAATTTGCTTTGTCTACCCCATGTATGTGTCTTATCACATGGCAGTATCATGGCATGATCACAGCAGCCTCCATGGACTTCTACTTCTTCCTATCCTCCATGGAGATGGCTGTGATTTCATGTGATCGGATACATACATAGGGTAGACAAATGTAACAGGACCTTAGATGACATCACGACATGAAGTGGCTAGGGACAATTTTAGCCTTTTTGCTGCCTGAGTCGAAACTTTCAAACGCTGCCCCCAGCCCGCGCCCGATGATACTACCTTACACACTAGTAGTCAGTCATTGACCCATCAGTTACATCTAGTATCTAGTACCTTACATGTGATGATCTGCTCCATCACTTAACAATTTCTCCATGGGTTTTCTCTGCTAAATTCATAGTCAAACATCTCCAGCTCTACGCAGCACAACACCACTCGGCGCACCTAAAATACCACAGTCAATGGAGCATGTTCCTAATATGTATTATCCTCATATATATTCTTAGCATATCCACTATCCACTAAGAGGGGGGCCTCTGATAAGGGCATACAGCAAGGTTAAACAGTACCTAAGCGCTGTGAAGTATGGGGGTGATTTAATAGCCCCTCTGAATCAAGAGGGAGGTGTGTCCACATACCCTATTTGGATATTACACCTACCAGCAACTTATAGTCAGATGTAATCACTGAATCTCCCCCTCCTTCTATAGGATATATGCACCCATAACTTATCACTCCAAGAGTGAATAAATTTAACACACCACTGTTACTATCTAGTATGAATTGCAACACAGGGAATTTACACTATTATCCCAGTTTACATTAAACTCTACTGAACATATGCACCTACACGAGAGTATGTGACTCCCATATTGCTATACCCAGGAATACCATTGACTTGTTTATGTCTGACATACACGTTGAATGGCACACTATATACTTACATTTTTAATTTTCACTATGAATTTTAACAAGATACATTAATAAAAGTTAAATTTTAGTACTCGGTTATGGTATGAATGGGCCAAATGATAGCCCCTTTTTGATTAGCATTTTTACTGAACCTACAGTATAGATACTAACCCCATTTTTTGTTAAGTAATATATATGATCCTCCCAACATGCCTGAACATACTATTCCCCACATAAAACATCCTTTATATAGTCGCCTGAATAAACTTTAGTATATACAGCACCCACAATTTATTAGGTGCCCTAATTTAGCCTCCCTCCAGTTGGTCACAGCCCCCCCCCCCCCAGTATACACAGCCTTCCTCCAATATACACAGCCATGACACCCCAAAAAATACAACCCCATATACAGATGTCCCCCATAGATATATTACATACAGATCCCATTGGAAGCAACCAATGATGTAATATAACTTTCTCTTAACGTTCCACATAGAGGTAAGACCTGTCAATCAGAAACAAGAAGGCAGGGCAATGCAAGTAACCCATGAATATGCAGGACTTCATTGGACCCACATGAAGTGAGTTGCATATATGTTTACCAACAGATTTTTTTTAACATTGCAGCTATTATACTTATAGCTTCTTATTTGGGGCTCCGTGGAGGGGGGGAGGGGTTACGCAGGAGTTTGGAGACCTGTAAGTATGGTCAGGTCAGGTAGGAGGGGGGGAGGGAGGGAGGGGGCAAGGGGAGGGTACCCAGCCGGGAGTTAGTTCTTTTTTTTTGTTTTTTCTCCTTCATTTTTTTTTTTTTCCCTGCTTTGAATTAACATGGCAGTTCAATTTTTGACATGGAATGTTAGGGGGCTAAATAAAGGTGTATGGTGGAAGATGTTATTACTCGTCACCTCCCAGGAATAATTTGCCTTATTGAAACTCATCTAACAGAGCAAACATCAGGATGGCTTAATAAAAAATGGGCATTGACCAGGTTGCATGCGTATGGATCCGTTTTTTCTAGGGGCGTCTCCGTCCTGATACATAATAAAGTCGATATTAACCCCTTCGTGTCTATGCCATTTTAGACCTTTAGGACCAGGCCTGATTTTTAAAATTTGCCCTGTGTCATTATAGGAGGTTATAACTTTGAGATTGTTTTACCGTCACACATTGTACTTCAAAGTAATATTCAAATTTTGATGATATCTTTTGTGTTAAGTTATGAAAAAAACTTAAATTTGGCAAAAATTTCTAAAAATTCTTCATTTTCATAGTTCAAAATGTTCTGCTTTTCAGGCAGATAGTCATAGCACCCAAGTAACTTTATAACTAACATTTCCCGAATGTCTGCTTTATACCGGCACAGGGTTTTATGCATCTTCTCTCTTTTCTAGGTTGTTAGGAGGTTCAGAATTTTGGGAGCAATTTTTCTCATTTTTATGAAAAACGCCAAAACCCTTATTTAGAGGCACCTCCTCAGCTTTAACTGACTCTGAGAGGCCTAAACAGCAGTAAACCCCCATAAATCATGCTATTTTAGAAACTACACCCCTCAATGTGTAAAAAATCAACTTTAAGAAGTATGTTAACCCTTTAGATGCTTCACAGTGGTTAAAACAAAATGGAGGTCTAATTTACAAGCTGTCATTTTTTTTAGACAATATATTAATTTTGGCCAAAAATTAAACCGTCACAAAGTATTAAATTACAAAAAACTCCACAAAGTTTGATACCCAATGTCTCCCGAGTATGAGGATGCCCCATATGTGGTGGTGACTGCTGTACGGGCGCACGGCCGGGCATAGAACGGAAGGAGGCGCCATTCAGAGTAGATCTGCAGATGTGTTATCTTTATTCTACGGGTCATCACGATTACGGCGATAACCATAAAAAAGCCATGTAAATGGGGTAACTTGTTTTGCAGAATATTCTTCTATATACCAATCAGAACTGACCGCCTCGGGTGATGATCTGGATGACTTCCTCGACGCCATTCCCTTCCCCCGACTCTCAGAGGATAGGGGGCGGGAGCTGGGGGGTCTGGCGTCGGGGAAATCCGGCAAGCTATTGAGGAGGCCCCAATGGACTCCGCACCACGGTTAGATGGTCTACCATTTGCATTTTATAAATCATTGGGTACCGCGCTGATTCCCATCTTGACTCAAGTTTTTTCTGTTATACTTAAGGAGAGTCGGATTACGAATTCAATGAGGGAAGCTTCCATAGTACTTTTTTTTAAAAAAAAAAAGGTAAATATCCCATGGATATGGGGGCCTACAGACCTATTTCTCTTCTCAATTGTGATATAAAAATATTGGCCAAAATTATGGCCTCTAGGTTGAGAGGGGTTATAACAGATCTGGTACATCCAGATCAAAACGGGTTCATTCCTGCAAGAGGAACAGATTATAACCTGCATAGGCTGTTTTCTGATATACAACTCAGAGAAGGGGGGGGACTGCTCCATCCTGTCGTTGGACGCCGTTAAGGCCTTCGACAGGGTGGAGTGGTCGTTCCTCTGGAAAGTACTTCTAAGGTTTGGCCTGGGGAATGATTTTGTTAAAGGGGTTTGCACTCTTTATAGTGCCCCATTGGCTAGGATAAGTATTAATGGTGATCTTTCAAACCCTATCCCTCTCTTTCGCGGTACACGGCAGGGGTGTCCCCTCTCCCCGCTTCTCTTTGCCCTTTATATAGAACCCTTGGCTATAATGATAAGACAAGCAGAATGGATTAGGGGGTGGGGAAGCGGGGGCGAGGGGGACAAGATTTCCCTTTACGCTGACGATATTTTGATGACCATACGGAAACCTAATGACACGCTGGCGGGAATCTTTAGCCTGGTTTCAAAATTTGGATATTTTTCGGGCCTTAAAGTCAACAGGGAGAAGACGGTTTTATTACCATTAGATGGGGAATTTTCTGACCCTGGGATTCACGTGGATGTCTTAAACACGGATGGGGCATTTAAGTATCTGGGGGTGACGGTTGCAACTGACCCTTCCAGATTTATTGATTTGAATATTATCCCAATCATAAATAAAATGCGACATACCATCTCCAACTGGTTAAAATTGCCATTTTCAAGAGCCGATAGAGTTGGATTGCTAAAAATGATTTTACTGCCACAATTATTATACCCGCTGGCGGTCTGTCCAGTCTGGATTCCGAAAAGGGTTTTCAAACTAATAGATTCCCTGTTTACTGAGTTGATCTGGAATAGGAAAAGGGCAAGGTTGAAATTTTCCATCATGTCTAGAATGGTAGATCAAGGGGGACTGGGGGTCCCATGGATGTTTGGCTATTATATATATATATATAATTTTTAATCACCAGACGTAATTGTAGTGCATTCCATAAGTTAATTAATTTGAGTGTAGGACACAGAGATTCGATTTTCACATTATTAGAGGGTGGTGAATTGGCACAGGCATCGTATAGACACATAAGTATTGCGGTTCAATTGGATAAAGTGTGGCGGGCATTAAAAAAGATATTAAATCTTGAGGGGGTATTATCATTCTCTGCTATTTGGGATAATTTTAATTTTAAGAAGTTTAGGCTTGTCACAGAGAAGGAATATTGGAGAGGGAGGGGATTGTTTTTCCTTTCACAAATTTTTTCAGAAACACGGATGTTAAATTTAGAAGAAATGAGGGCACAGTATGGGGAAGGAGACAGGAGTTTTTTCTTTAAATTTCTTCAATTGTATTATGCATATATTAGAACAAGTGATAAGGGTAGATTCATAGTAGGAACAAATGTTTGTATTGAATTTTTAATAAACTCCATCACTAGGAAGAAAGTGATATCACATATATATATAATTTAATTTTGCAGGCTTGGGCTGAAAAAGTAGCTATTCCATCTTGCAGTAAATGGGAAAAGGACATTGGGAAAGTACCTTATATACTCGAGTATAAGCCTAGTTTTTCAGCACAAAAAATGTGCTGAAAAACCCAAACTCGGCTTATACTTGAGTCAAAAAAGTAAATATATCTAAACTCACCTTTCCGGTGACCCCTGTATATCTTCTGTGCGATCTGTCCGGCAGCGGCGGCAGGCTATATACACTGGGGCAGGGTCTGGCAGGTTATATACACTGGGGCAGGGTCTGGCAGGCTATATACACTGGGGCCGGGTCTGGCTGGCTATATACACTGGGGCAGTGGCTGGCTGGCTGGCTATATACACTGGGGCAGGGGCTGGCTGGCTATATACACTGGGGCAGGGTCTGGCTGGCTATATACACTGGGGCAGGGTCTGGCTGGCTATATACACTGGGGCAGGGTCTGGCTGGCTATATACACTGGGGCAGAGGCTGGCTGGCTATATACACTGGGGTAGGGGCTGGCTGGCTATATACACTGAGGCAGAGCCTGGCTGGCTATATACTGGGGAGGCTGTGACCAATGCATTTCCCACCCTCGGCTTATACTCGAGTCAATAGGTTTTCCCAGTATTTTTGTGGTAAAATTACTGGCCTCGACTTATACTCGGGTCGGCTTATACTCGAGTATATACGGTATCTAAGGAATTTTGGAAAAACTGTTATAAAGGAGTTTTCTGCTCATCTATGTCCTGGAATCACAGGATGACCCAGTTTAATTTTCTGCATCAGCTATATTATACCCCTAAGATGTTATATAATATGAAGCTAAGAGTAAATTCCGAATGTCTTAGATGCTCGGAACCTGGAGCGGATTTTATCCATGTAGCCTGGTCATGTCCAGAGATAGGCCCTTTTTGGAGGGAAGTTTTTCAATTATAGACGATCAGTTATCTGTAGCCCTACCCGGGTCCGTACAGGTTGCTATCCTTGGGGTGCTGGAACTGGATAAGCAGGATCTTTGCAAAAAACGAATTATCAATAAAATCTTATTTTTGGCAAGACTGGGAATTGCAAAAAAATGGGGCAGTGCTCAAAGGCCATCTAGCAAGGAATGGCTGGAGATGATTAGAAAAGTAAAGGCCTGGGAGAGGATTAACTATCATAGAAGTGGTCGCCTACATACATGGGAAAAGACCTGGTTGGTAGGGGGGCAAAGGTGTCAGGATCTTTGAGAGGTACTAGTATTTTGTTTACATATTTATCCTTTTCTCTTTTCATCCTATTTTCTCTTATTTCCTTTTTCCCTTTTTTTTTGTTGTTTTTTTTTTTGTTTTGTTGTTCTCCCGGCTGGGGGTTTTGGGTAAGGGAGGGAGTGTTGGGTTAGGGAGGGGGCGGGGGATGCTTTCTTTTCTGTTCTATAGGGGATATTTGTATATCCATGGGAATCAACAACAGGTTATAATAATAATCCGCATGGTAATTAAGATTTTTCTATGTTATAGCCTGTTTTGATATATATTTGTATGATGTATGAATTGTAAAAAACAACTATAACACGTGGTAAAGTGGGGGTTGGGCAGCGTGTCTTTCTGGTTGATGTCGTTGTACTGTAGGTATATATTTTGATATATAATCAGTGCTATGCACTTTTATGACCTTGCTGCTACATCTTGTTTTTTATGGCATCTAGTGTTATTCGTATGCACTTTAGATTTTATGTATATATTAATGTATTGCTGCCCAGACCCCTATTGTGGTGTATTTATCCCCTTTGTCATGTTTTTTAATGTTTAAAATGCTTCAAATAAATTTAAAAATTAAAAAAAAAAAAAAAAAAAACACACATTGCAGCTATGGCCAGGAACCATTAAGTGATAAGGGCAATCCTTTTTAATCATGTTTTTTGGGAGGTTAAAGTGCATGGCAGGTTCTCTTTAATAGGTAAGTCCAAGATAGATGCCTATTCGGCTTTATGGTACTGAAATACACACATTTAGGATAGGTAGTAGTCCAACACGTGGCACAACAGACAATATGCAGCCAGATCTTGTTGCAATGAGCACAGCGGAATTTTGTGACAAATAACCTTTTAAAGAGCATTCAGCAAAGCGCGTGTGCGAGCTGTGTGGCGAGTTAGGATTAAGGGACTTAAGTTTGAGGGATGTTAGTAGGTAACTGCTGTAATTTGTGTTACTTTGACTGTAAATTCAGCTTTTTTCTGTATTGCTCCTGTAATCCCTATTAGAATAATGGACTCCATAAGTGGCAATGCTACACAGTGTACATCCTGTGCCATGTATGCTTTCCTTGCACAGCCGTTCGAGGGGGAATACTGCTGTGTGGGGTGTGTGAAAATTGCTCATCTGGAAGCCCAGATTCTGGATCTAAGTGAACAAGTTTCAAGGCTGCGGGCAATTGACAATATGGAGCGAAGTTTGCTGCTTCTGGAGCACAAACTCTCTGGGGAAGATGGGTGTGGGGAGGGAAGTATGGAGGTGCAGAGTGAGGGGGCAGCTAGTTGGGTAACATGTAGAAGGCGGGGTAGAGGGAAGAGTTGTAGAGAGTCTAGTCCTGATCTGGTGCACCCCAATAAGTTTGCCAGGCTGGCGTATGAGGGGGATATCAGCTCAGGGGTAGCAATGCTGCAGCAAGATATGGCCTCTAGCAACCAGGGGACTGTCTGCTCCAGTAAGAAGGATAATGGGAGCACAGTCAAGATCAGACAGGTGCTGGTAGTGGGAGATTCGATTATTAGGGGAACAGACAGGGCAATCTGTCACAAAGACCGTGCACACTGAACAGTGTGTTGTTTGCCAGGTGCTCGGGTTTGGCATGTTGCGGATCGGGTGAGGGACTGGTGAGGAACCAGCGGTCATGGTCCAGATTGGCACTAATGACAAAGTAAGAGGTAGGTAGAAGGTCCTTAAAAATGATTTCAGGGATTTAGGCCATTAGCTCAGGGCAAGGACCTCGAATGTAGTTTTCTCCGAAATACTACCTGTACCACATGCCATACCAGAAAGCCACCGGGAGATCAGGGAGGTTAATAAGTGGCTCAAAAGTTGGTGTAGGAAGGAGGGTTTTGGGTTCATGGAGAACTGGGCTGACTTTTCTGTCGGCTATAGGCTCTACAGTAGGGAAGGGCTGCACCTCAATGGGGAGGGTGCAGCTGTTTTCGGGGAAAAAAATGGCCAGAAGGTTGGAAGAGTGTTTAAACTAGAGACCTGGGGGTAGGGAAACTACACTTGTGCAGAACAAATAGACAGTGTAGAAAGGGAGCTGGGAAGAGTCATAGTCCATGGGGGAGGAAGGGGGGCTGGATTAAGATTGGGGAATAAGAACAAAAGGAATAGGGATAGGGAAAACCATATAAAGTGCATGTACACAAATGCCAGAAGCCTCACAAACAAAATGGAAGAACTGGAACTCTTGATGTTGGAGCTGAAATATGATGTAGTGGGTATCAGCGAGACATGGCTGGACAGTAGCTATGACTGGGCTGTTACTATAGATGGTTATAGTCTTTTTAGAAATGATTCTAGAAATAAGAAAGGGGGAGGGGTTTGTTTATATGTGAATTCTTGCCTCAAGCCTGTCCTGTGAGATGAAATTGGTGACGCAAATGCAAATGTGGAGTCCCTATGGGTGGAGATAAGGGGAGGGAAAAAGAATAATAAAATATTACAAGGGGTTTGTTATAAGGCTCCAAATACAATGGAGGCAGCAGAGGAAATGTTGATTAGTGAAATGGATGCGGCTTCAAAGCATGGTGAAGTACTTATCATGGGGGACTTCAATTATCCAGATATTGACTGGGGTGCAGAAACCTGTTGGTCATTCAAAGGCAGCAGGTTCTTGTCAACAACAAAAGACAATTACCTGTCGCAACTAGTCCTGGAGCCAACAAGAGGGTAGGCACTGCTGGACCTGCTGGACTGCTGGTTAGGGTATCAAAACTACAGGCTGGGGCGAATAGTGATCATGATATCATTGATTTTGTATTGCGCATTACTAAAAGCGTTAGTGGAGGGGCAACGAACACTCTAAATTTCAGGAGGCCAAATTTTCAGCAACTAAGGGAAGACCTTAAAGACAGACTGGGACAATGTTCTCAAAGACAAAACCCCCCCGAAAAATAGGACTATTTCTCATATATTCTAAAAAAAAGTCCTGTGAGAAGAGGAACAAGAAAAAGCCAATGAGGCCAACTAGTCTTGTAAGGAAAGCAATAAGCGAGAAAGATAAGGCATTTAAGGTGCTAAAACGTGAAGGCAGCTATGAGGCATTACAGGATTATAGAGAGAAAAATAATTTCCAAACTGGACCTGGGGGATGCTGTAGATGTTGTATATCTGGACTTTTCAAAGGAATTTGACACTGGGCTGCATAAAAGCTTGGTACATAAAATGAGACTGCTGGGACTAGGGGAAATCTGTGTATTTGGGTAAGTAATTGGCTTAGTGGTAGAAAACAGAGGGTCGTCATTAATGGCACATTCTCAGATTGGGTTGACGTTACCAGTGAAGTGCCACAGGGGTCAGTATTGGGGCCACTTCTTTTTAATATTTTTATTAATGACTTTGTAGTGGGTTTACACAGTCAAGTTTCAATATTTGCAGAGGATACTAAGCTGTGTAAAGTAATAAATACTGAGGTCGATAGTTTAGCATTACAGAGGGATCTGTGGAAGCTTGAGGAGTGGGCAAAGAAATGGTTGATGAGGTTTAATGTAGACTAATGGAAAGTCATGCACTTGGGCCGTGGAAACAAAAAGTATAATTATGTTTTAAACAGTCAATTACTTGGTAAAATTGGGGGTATTGGTAGATAACTTAATTTTAGTGACCAGAGCCAGGCGGCTGCTGCCAAAGCAAATAAAATTATGGGATGTATCAAAAGAGGAATAGATTCCCATTATAAAGACATAGTTTTGCCCTTTTACAAATCACTGGTCATGCCACACATGGAATATAGTGTACAGTTTTGGGCACCAGTGTATAAAAAGGACATAGTAGAACTGGAACGGGTGCAGAGGAGAGCAACCAAGATTATTAGGGGAATGGGGGGATTAGAATACAATGACAGATTACAAAATTTGGGATTATTCAGTTAAGAAAAAAGACGACTGAGGGGAGACTTGATTACAATGTACAAATACCTGAACATAGACAAAGGTTCTTTACTGTAAGAGCAGTGAGAACTCTCTGCCGCAGGAGGTTGTTATGGTGGACTCTATGTACATGTTCAAGAGAGGCCTGGATGCCTTTCTGGAGAGAAAAAATATCACAGGTTATGGGGAATAAACATTTATTTAATTCTTAAAGGTTGGACTTGATGGACTTGCGTCTTTTTCCGGCCTTATATACTATGATGATGATGATAAATAGACACAGACAATTCCGTACATGTTTAATGGTCATTCCTGAGCCCTTCAATGGACCTGAAGGCTTATATGAGCTAATCAGTGTCGATGACAGCTAGACCCGACTGATCTGATATTAATCTTTTCTAAAAATATCAATATCTTAATTAGGGAAAGTATGCTATACACAGAGACCTCTACAAAGATAACATAACTGTCTACAGCATCCAAGATCTATTGGTTGCCCTACTTTCCATAAAATTTCAAGAACATATAAAGCTGAACCCCTTTGTCAGGGTACCAAAAATACTAGGTGAAAATCAGAAAACATTCGGCACCAATTAAAGGAAATTACCAGCAAAATCAAGTATAATAAATCAGGAACACTTACGTAATTTAAAAAGTTTATTGTAGAAGGAAGGTGGTCATGTACAAATATAAGAAGATTACCACAGTCACGGTGCCTTGATCGATTAGTAAGTGTCCCGGTTTATCATACAAGATTGTAATATATAATGTAATATTATAGAATCCTATAGAATAAAACATTATTTTGGCTTTAAGTATTGAACATAAGCAAGGAAACAACTGGAAAATGTCATATCAGTTTTTAATTCAGCTGAGTAAAACAAGTAAATAAATTTTGGTATTCTTAAATCCATCATGAAAGGCCTTTATATAACGGAAAAAAAATAAAGAAATATATTTGTCGCAGGAACAAAAATAATAAAAGGAAACATAAAAACAATAAATATATGTTACAAGCAAATAGAAATTACTGCTACAATTCAATATTATTCCAAAATACAGAACGTGTTGGGAAAATGTAGTAATCCTTTAAGAATACTTTATATCAAGTGTGAACATATGCAAGTTATGTATAAAGATCTCTACAATGCGGTTTAACATCTGGAGGTGTTTACAGAATAATCTCATTTATAATAGAAAGTTCTGCTTCTAGAGGATTTCTGCTAACTGGATCAATATGCACGATCTACCCTCCATTCCGCTGATATCTACTGCTGTGTGACACCAGATATTTAGCTGATCAAATATCAATATCAAAAGGTTTTTCGAGGTGTATGACAGTTTTAATTCTGGTATAAGGCGTAAAGAAGCACTCCTGTTATTCCTTGTTTAAATCTTTCATTATGTTTCTGTATTTCCTTATTCAGCGATTTCTTTCTGTATGAAAATTCCTTTGCTTTTATTAGAAGTTTGTGATCCCAAGCTGACCCCTATGAATCCCCTTTCGGTTGTCTCCAGTGGGGGTAGCCATCTCACCTTTTTGGATGATCCCATTACCAGGTATGGTATAGAAGAGGACAACTTACCCACCAGTATAATCATAACCTCTAGGAGGATATAGAAAGGAGTGACTAATCTATTGCAACACTCATTGGTGCACCACCAAAAGACGCAGTCTCACACGGCAATATAAGCGCTGGCCACGTCACACAATGTGGAAGTTGAATAACTCACTCCAGCTATGGTAAGTAGCACAGGGTGTGATTGGGTACTCTATCCCCTCAAATGATCTGTCCATGTCCTACAATGTAACCCTAGGCATCCTGACGTACGTTTCGATGAGCGGAATTGGCTTCTTTTGGGGGGGCCCTCGCTCTGCTCATACTGCCATATGAGATGGCGTCTGGACGGCAGCTTGTGAAGAGGGGAGCGCCGTCTGTGCACTAGAGGTACCACACTCTAAACAGACTGCGCACGTTCTACTGGATTATTAAGAAAAAAAAATGACAGCATGACCCTGGCTGTAAAGGGAGTACAATAAGACTCCAGCCTGCAGATGCTCTACACTAGTGGTGGTGAACCTATGGCACAGGTGCCAGAGGTGGCAGTCAGAGCCCTTTTTGCGGGCACCCAGGCCTCCACCCAAACTCACAGTTTGCCAGATAGAACTCAAGGCTTTCTCCTGTGGTCCAATATATCCCAGGATGTGCCAAGCTCAGCACTATCTTAAAGCGACATCCTTGGCTGCCAGGACTACAGGAGGAGAAGGAAGGTATGGACAGAGGTGGATTATCATTGGAGCTCCTGCTCTGGGTCCCCTTATTTTTCTTTTTCAGGGGACCCTGGAGGGAAGCTACAATCAAAATTTCCCCATCATCTTTCTAGTGTATTAAACTCAGGACACCAATATGATCAAAACCTGTGATATAGCAGGGATCAATTTGCAACATATAAGTGGGTTTTGAGTGTAGTTTGTGCACTTTGTCTCCAAAAGGTTCACAATCACTGCTCTACACTATCCCTCCATTCCTTTGATAGGGTTATAGGATAGGGTGATATAGGTGAAATACAGCCCCCCCCCCCTTTTCTCCTATACAAGTCCCTGTGTGTATAATTTACAAAAAACCTACATTTGAACCCCAATTTATATAAAAGATAGCCACTCCATTACTTATAATTCAGAGTACTAATAAAAGGTAAGTTTTGATCCCTTCCCTATTCTTTTTCCACAAATCCTTACAAATGAGAGATATATATCAATCAAGATGGTTATTAAGAGTCTTTTGCAACCTGCACTTCGATTATGTATACTGAATTCAGATAAGCAGTGCTTGGGATGGGAAAAAAAATCCTGGAGTGTTTTTTTTAAACTTTACACATCTTATACAGATGATTGAGAAAGGAAATAGAAATGTAGCAAAGCACACTGTGGTTTCTTACAGTACATAGCATTTAGAGAGTTTTCCTTTAAAGAACACCTACCACCAGATTGCTCGTTACCTTAGGGGTTAAGTGCCAGTGTTTGTCATGTTCCTCCACGTCTGCTACACCGAATAAAGCACTTCATAAAAATATGCAAATGAGCCAGAGGCGCTCAGGCCTCCGGTAGCCAAGCGCCTCCCGATAATAAAATATGCATGTCCCCTTATCTATACTCACTCCACAGCGAGCCACAGACGATTTGTACACTAGCACTTAACCCCTAAGGTAACGAGCATTGATTTGGTGACCGTCTACCACCGCTAAATATGGTGGTAGGTGTCCTTTAAGTGAGGTATAATAAAGATGAGCTGCAGCAAAAACAATACAAAAAAAAAAAAAAGACAAACAGACTCTGTAGACTCTACAGCTTCTTCTGACACACTTGTAAGAATTTCAGCCTTACGTGATGGTTTCATTGACATTATGGTTACAATATATATTCGGCTTCAAAGATCTGAATAAGGACTGGCTGGAACAGGGTTAATGCAAGTTTTAAGAGATGTTCCATTATTAGGAGTGAAAACTTGATCCACCAGTTATGTCACTTGACAAAGTGCAATAGTACATTCATATAGTTGTATGCTTGAGATATACATAGGGACATCCATCATCTTTTCATGTTGGTACACTTAGTAAAATAAAAGAACATTTCACCATTGTTTTCACAAAACGTCAACACTGATTGTGAAGATGGAATTTCCATTAGGGTTTGGTCGGTAGAAACCATCCCAATTGCATAAAATATCTGACATCAAGAGTGTGGGAATCCAGAACTTGTTAAAAAAATTGTATCTGCCCCCATTTATTAGGGAAACATAAATTAATGAGTGCTCTGCCCCCCAACCTCCCAAAAAAATAGGTGTCAATGGAATAACATAATTCTCAAGTGTCCTGTTCAATCTTTGATAATAGTCTCAAGGCAATAAGGCACATAAGCTTGCAAGACAATGACTTCAAGACCATTGTTAAGGACTCACTGCATTGTTTTGATATGCTAGCTAGAAAAGGCTCAGTGGTACAAGTGTCCTTTGCCCACCATGTCCTCCCAAATCGGCTCTTAGGTATATTCTTCCATATATCTGTATTCATGCAGATAAAAAGAATTGACAGTCCTTATGTATCTAAAATATTTGGTGCTTGTGATCACAGGAAGGTGTCTTCTTCACCTTTTAGGTCTTCTAGTAGAAGTGTATGTTTGTCAGGATCATTTAGAGGGACGCTCTGCTGAGAATGTTTATCAGACATGAATGAGTTAAGAGAAGCGCGGCTGTAATTTACAAAACGGTCCAACAAGCTGAGCTTTGGAGAACTTCTCCGGTTTTCTGAGATACCAATGTGAACGCTAATTTCTGAGGGGGACTTTTGTCTCAGCTGACCTTGAGCTCGAAAACTCAGTTTCTCCCGACTTGGCTTGCGGTAACTGCACGAAAAACAAAAATCCACCATTGAGGTTTTTAACAAGAAGGTTCCACACAGACTCCACATTTTATTTCTAACAGGTTTAGTCAACATTTGTTAATAAGGTAGAACAAGCAGAATAAAAAAAAATTACAAAAGTCAAATCAAGGGATGAAACCCCACTTACAGTTTAAGCAGCAAGGAAGAGAACACCACGGAAACTGAGGAGGCTGCCATAGCTGCTGACCCCATCCAGGGCTGCAAAATCAAACCAACCGGCATGAACACGCCTAAAAGAAAAAGATTATTAGCATATTGTGTTACCCTAATAACCAAGATAATGCTCAACTCCAATACCAAAGTGTAAGAATACCGATTTATTTAGTTAGAGGGTTTGTACCAACTATGTAGTTATCCCTAATTTACAAGATAAAAAGATGATCGGAGGGGTTGAACTGCAGGGACTATCTCACCAATCACTAGAATCCCCCCCCCCCCCCCAAAACAAGAGAGCTTGTATGTAGTATGGGAGTGTCGAAATTGCAGAGCACAGCACACCCACCTACCTCTTGTACATACCTAGTCATTCACAGATCAGCTTGCTATCCCCTATGTTTTTGTTAGTGGATAACTTGCAATGTTTGTACAACCCCTTTAAAGGGGTAGAGTAAGATCTTAACATTGATGGCTTTATCCCTGATAGTAGATGAACACTACTCAACTTCCAGTCCCATCCCCCTTTGCAGTAAACTGATTTTAGTATAGACAGCAATGGTCGCATTTAAAAGAAAAAAAGGTTTTTAAAATACTTAATTGAGCCATAGCACAGCTCATTTTCACCTTTAGGTTTTTTTTGTTTTTTTTTTCAAATCATCCTGTGTCAGAATATGCAGTTATAACTTTGGAATGCTTTTGGAACACGTCACATTAATGCTATATATAACTTTTTGAAAAATTAGCGATTTTCTGATTTCTAAATGTTATGCACATCATACAGTTTAACCGCCCAAATTGGTTGCTAACTAACAATAACCATACGTTTGTTTTATGTTGACATAATTTTTTATTTTATGTTATTTTATTGGGACGTTAAGAGGTTTACAGTTTGAACAGAGATATAGGTGGTCCCCTACTTAAGAACACTCAACTTACATACGACCCCTAGTTACAAACGGACCTCTGGATGTTGGTAATTTACTGTAGTTTAGCCTTAGGCTACAATAATCAGCTATAACAGTTATTAAAGGTGTCTGTAATGAAGCTTTATTGTTATTCCTGGTTCTTATGACAACCCAACATTTTTAAAATCCAATTGTCACAGACACCAAAAAATATTTGGCTGGGGTTACAATTATAAAATATACAGTTTCGAGTTGGATACGAATTCAACTTAAAGGAAACCTACCACTTCTGAAGGTAGGTATGAGATGTAAACACCGGGCACCAGCTCAGGGTGAGCTGGTGCCGGAGCTTACCTTAGCTAGTGTTTTAAACCGCTATATCGCGGTTTAAACACATTTTGATTTACAGCCCACGAGGTAGCTTCGGCGCTGAGCGTGGCCGTGCGCGCGTGACGCCTCCGGCACTTCCTATGGAGGCGCGCACGCACGGCCGCGCCGAAGCTACCTCAGGGCTGTAAATCAAAATGTGTTTAGACCGCGATATAGCGGTTTAAAACACTAGCTAAGGTAAGCTCCGGCACCAGCTCACCCTGAGCTGGTGCCCGGTGTTTACATCTCATACCTACCATCAGAAGTGGTAGGTTTCCTTTAAGAACAAACCTAAAGAACTTATCCTGTACGTAACACCATCCAAATTTTTAAATACATTTCAGATTCAAATTTTTTTGAGGAAAATTAATCTTCATGAGGTTTTTCAAAGTCCTATTTATTGGAAACATGTCAACCCTTTAAGCATCTTTAAGCAAACACTAAAACAAAATTGAGGTTCTATTTGGAATTTTTTGATTTTGACAATAAAAGGATTAGTCTAAATAATAAAATTTACACGTTAATGCAGCATAAAAAGAGAAAACACATAATAGATTTAGTGGTGCAGTTTCTTACGTATAAGGCAATAATAAGGCATGTGAATGTTGATGTAGAGTGCCATTGAGTTTTTAGAGGGCAGATTTTAAGGATGTTGCTTTTAGGCGACGTTACACGCTTAAAAAGTTTTTTTTCCCAATTTATTCACTGCTCTCATCAGCCAAGGTGAGAGCAGTGAATAAATTGGAAAAAATTTCTTCTAAAAGCATTCCTGTCTATACTGAAGTCAGATTACTACACAGGGGTGCAGACTGGCTGCTGTACATAAAAACATTACACGGAGCTTCCTGAACAGTCCAGACAGGACTAATCGACCTGGGCAGGATGACTCATACACAACAGCTGGGGGATGGTGCAGCAATTGATTACTTCTGCCTGTCAGGGACAGCACAGTGAATACAGCGTTCTCTGGAGCAGTGCATAGTTAGGGTAAGAGGAGATGTGCCGGGGTAGTCACAGGAGCAACAGAGCATCATTTTCATAATTTTATAATTGTTATTTCAGCAAAACCACACAGTTCAGGGATTAAACAAAATATGTTTCTGCATCAGTGTAGCTACAAGCATTCTCAAGGTATGTTTGGTTCATAATGCATAAAAACAAATAGCAGATTTCCTTTAATTGGTGGGTTTGATTTACATTTGCATCTGATCTGCCTGCTCATCAGCATTCTGTACATGAGAACAGTGAAATCTCATAGCTTTTATTGATGTACAGCTTCCAAAATGCTAGTCAAGGACCCCAATCTAGATCCTGATGTGTGAAAAATTTGTGATTACGTATTTTGTTACTTCAAGTTGATCAAACTAAGAATGACTTGAAGAATATAAGGGTAATTCTACCCTGGCAGTACTCAAATAATAAAATCGCTTAGGTAAGTCTAGAAAATTGGCATCACATACCTGCAGCTATAGGAATACCAATAAGATTGTAAATCAGGGCAAAAACAAAATTTATTCTTATTCTTCTCACAGTCTTGCGTGATAAGTCAATGCTGGCAACAACATCCAGGAGATCGTTCTGCATGAGAAAGACAGATACATATAGTCAGTCATCTCTCAGTGTCAGTCCTCAGGGTATGACCATATCTATGAGAATAAAATGTTTTCCTGCTTAGCAAATAAAAACATAACAATTTGTGCAACTTGATTACTTTCTCTGAAGCGTCGTGTATACAGTGAAATGGTTAATCCAGAAGGCTGACTTTTCTATATTAAGCACTAACAGCTCACGTTTGCTTCCCATATCACCACATACTACATACAGAATACAAAATTAAGAGTAGTAGTGATGTCTCATGAAGTGTAGGACATGCTGAAGTCTGTGGCAGCTGTGCCATTACCCCCATTATTACACGTAAAGGACGGCTTTAGAGCAACACTGAATTTATGGGGTTTTATAATATACAAGAAATGGGCAGCACGGTGGCTTAGTGGGTAGCACTTGTGCCTTGCAGCGCTGGGGACCTGGGTTCAAGTCCCAGGGTCCACATCTGCAAAGAGATTGTATGTTCTCTCCGTGTTTGTCTGGGTTTCCTCCTGGTCCTACCGTTTCCTCCCACACTCCAAAACATACTGGTAGGTTGATTAGATCATGAGCCCCATTGCGAACAGAGACCGATTTGGCAAGCTCTGTGCAGCACTGTGTAATCTGTGTGCGCTATATTAATAAAGAATTATTTATTATTAAGACATAAAAAAGTATGATGGAAATAGAAAGCTAGAAGACTTACTCGTATCAGCACCACGTCTGCAGCTTCAATGGCTACATCAGTGCCAGTCCCTATGGCAATTCCCACATTGGCCATGGCCAGAGCCGGTGAATCATTGATTCCATCTCCCACCATTGCCACGCGTGTCCCCTGATCCTGAAGCTGCTTTACCTTGGCTACTTTATGAGATGGGAGAACCTCAGCAAACACTTTGGTTATACCAACCTGGGGGATAAGAAAAAAATGGGTTAACAAGATATATTATTTTACTATACATGATCCATTATTAAGGTCCGCTTCATTCATGGCACAGGTTATGCTGCATGGGTGCGGGTCTCAACGCTGGCTCTTGGTTACAGTAAAGGAGGGGTTGCATATATTACATAGATTACCTGGGAGGCAATAGTTTTTGCAGTTTTGCTGTTGTCTCCAGTCATCAGTACTACATCCAGCCCCATTGAACGTAATGTATATACGGCTAATGCTGCTTCTGGCTTCACGGTGTCAGCGATGGCTATTAAACCGCAAAGCACACCTAGAAAAAAAAAAGGGGGGGGGGGTAGACAATGCGCATGAACATCTACCAATATTCCAAAAACAAATCTGTCAGCGTTAATTTTATCATAACCCACACGGCTTACCATCGACCGCAACCAGGACAGCAGTACGACCTTTATTCTCATGTTCAGTCATAAGAGCGTCAGTATCACTTTTCATATTAAGGAAATTTCGGTTCATCCACTCCCGGTTCCCAATGAGCACAGAATATGTCTGTTGTGAAGAAGAAGCTGCAGAAGGAAAAATGTAGAGCAGTTACAATTGATTTCTGTATTATTGTTAAAACGACCAACCCCTGTTGCTATACTGTGGACTAGTAATAAACTATAAGGACACCTATATCCTTAAGCCTGATTGACATGAATAAATTAAAGGTATTGTCAGGCCAGGGTTTTTTCTTGTAAAATAAAGGGGTATAAATATAACAAATGTGCTCTCCTCCACTCCGGTTCAGGACGCACCGATTATCACCATTGGCCTCCATTCATATGTAGTGACTAATCAATAATTTGACTTCAAGAGCTGTGGACCTTCTACAGCAGCAGGTACAGGCTGTAGTGGGTGCGGCTGTGATGACCTTCGGTATGAAGGGGCTTGGTCATCACTTTTGAATTGCTGGCAAGAATACAATTTGCACTTACTTGCTATCTGGGAATCGGCAAAGGAATGAATATCTGAGTCTTTGTGTTTTTCGTCAATCTGTACAAGCATGGCATTTTTGCTATTGTTTATGCTTGTTTGGTTGGTGCCGCTTAGTAGGTGATCAATGTTACTGACTTTGCATCTAATCCCACATCCAGGCACTGCTTGAAAATCAAAGCATGTACCCAGAATTTCTGTGTTTAGGACCTGTTGAAGAGAAACAAATAGAACAGTCATCTCCTTGGGGTCACACAAAATTGCAATGTTTATGTGGTGTGAATAGAGCCTTACATGGACATAGCACACCAACGTAGCAAAACAAGTAGTGGACATTTAAGGCAATTCATCTAAGGGAAAATAATTTTTTTAAAATTATCTTAAAGAGAACATGTCATCAGGAAGGCCATTTTTGTATGATCACAGGTTTCACTAACCTCTGGCATGTTGATTTAAAAAAAAAACTTTGAAGTGCATTTGATAATTCCAATGTTTTTTAAATTGTTCCTTTAACATTACCTGTTCTCCCTGCCAGCAGCATGTGGCGAGTCCCAGGTTTGGCAGTTCAAATGGCACGAGTAATCTTCTCAATGCCTCCTCCCTCAGTGCCATCCCCTCCCTCAGTCTTCCCCCTACTACCTTCCCAACTTACGTCAGCTCACTGCTGCAAGCAATTCCTATTTAAGCATGCCTCCATTCCCCTCCTTCCCAGGACTCACCACAACCTGCTGGCAGGGAGCCAGGTAATGCCAAGAAATAATTAAAAAGCATGGGAATTATTCTGATGCACAGCAAAGACATTTTTGAAATCAATATGCCAGAGGCTATTTTATAGCTTCCGTATATATGCAATAACCTGTTCCCTTTAAAGGGAACCTGTCACCAGAGACCTCATTTTCACTTAAGACAGGTTACAAAAGCCTATTACAGCTGCATTGCAAATATGCCTTTCTGCTTTCTCTAAATGCATTACAATATAGTTGTGTTTTATAACTTACCTTGCACCCTGACCAAATCCTCTGTGTAATTTGGTTTGAGTGCATTTTGAAAAAATAAAATGACTTGTCTGTTCTGCAGAATGCTCAGCTCTCAGGCCCCACCTTTGTGCTCCTGTGTAGCTCCTCCCTCCTGCTCTTTTACAGAGGTCACATCTGAGAGTGGGAGGAGCTGTATAGGTAGGGGCTGAGAGTTGAGAAATCTGCAGCACAGACAAGTCACATGTTTTTTGAAATGCATCCAAACTAAAGCCCAACCCCTAGGACAACACAGAGGATTCGGTCAGGGTGCAAGTTAAGTTAGAAAACACACTACATTGTAATGCAAATGCGTAGAGAAAGCAGAAAGGCAGATTTAAAAAAAAAAAAAAACCCAGCTGCATTGCAAATCTTCACTGCGACTGCCTAAAGGAATATGCATCTATAATAAACTGTTTTATTGCCCAAGACATATGCATGAGTTGAGACTTTGTTGGATGTTTTACAAGGAATTTGTTGGTATCAACAAATTCAGGATGGATTATTAGTTTTCAAATTACACCAAATCAAGGCTTTATGTGGGTTACAGGAAGTCTTTGAAGTAGAGATGCAGAATAAAAGTTTTTGCTTTAGTAAGGCCAGAGAGAAAGAACAGTCAAGGGGTTTCACCTCTTCATTGTGAAGCCCTCCAGTGACCCTAAAAATATGATACATCTACACATCTCATAGGGGGACAATTATCAGGACATCTACTCCACAAATCTGGCATAGAAGCCTCTACATCAGTGATGGCGAACCTTTTAGAGGCTGAGTGCCCAATCTTCAACCAAAAGCCACTTATTTATAGCAAAGTGCCAGCACGGCAATTTAAGCAGTAATGTATTTCTCCTTGTTCTTTGACAACTTTCAATCGTTCAGACTCCTAAAGACACCAACGCAGTTGAACGGAGGAGGGGAAATTCCTTTATCATTGTAGGAAGATTCTATAGTAAGATTCTTTGAGTCCTGTCTGGTGAACTTCATGGTGGGGCGATGGCCTGGGTGCCCACAGAGAGGGCTCCGAGTGCCGCGGCTCTGGCACCAGTGCCATAGGTTTGCCACCACTGCCCTATATGATCCCAAAACCACTAGGTTGCAATTATTATATCTGTGAGGTGGACAAGGCAATCCTACCAGGTGAGCTGTAACATTTTCATGCATTGCAATTATTATCCCCCTCACGGCTGTTCCACGCGAAAAAGGAGTGAAGGGGTCGCCTCAAGCAGGAAGTGTGTCAAATGTGCACTCCTTGGTGTAACCTGCTCAGGTCAAACTTTTAATTCCAGAAAGAAAATCCAGGTCACTCCTATGAATGTTCAGGTGCTTCACACTACTCAAAAATTCAGCAATCCGTAAAAGGTTTAATTCATCAAGGATTTATTTTCAACATTCAGGCAATCCAAAAAGTGTAACGTTTCGATCCGTTAAAGGATCTTCTTCAGACACTATACATGAAGCAGATCTTGTATTACAACAACACAAACATCAGGTGAACAAGTAATCTCTGGGATTCAATAGAGTAGATATGTACACTATAAGGGTGCACTCACACACGCTATGCCCGGCGTGCGCTGGAGGAGGAGGAGGTGGCCCCTCCTCCCTCCATAGGAAACAGCGGCGCACGGCCGCACATCAGGGTAAAGATAGAGCATGTTCTATCCCTTCCTGGTGTGTGGCACCGTACCGCCGCGGTGCCACCATTGCTGTCTGTGAGGACGTATATGCGGCCACAGATTTGTGGCCGCATGCATGTTCCCGCAGGCGGCCATGTGAATGAACCATTAGCCTGATATTTTCCTTGCGCCCTGCCCACATTTTCTACTGCCTTTAACCCAGCGGTGGGTACCATTGTGACCTTTATGCTTTCATTCTCCTCTTTCACAATCCAGTGAGTGTTACTGACTATCTATAGTATATACCTATATTATATATTCATGTTTTGGAGTAGCCGGCTTATGCTGTACGTATCTACTCTACTGAATCCCAGATCTACTCCTGAATCCATTACTTGTTCACATGATTTTTGTGTTGTAGCAACAAACACTCAATGATATCAATATGAGATCTGATTCATTTATCATAAGTGTCTGAAGACTATCCTTTTATAGTTACACTTTTTAGATTGCCTGAATGATGCAAATAAAAATTCCTTGATTCATTGAAATTTTTAATTACAAACACTAATTTTACAATTTAATTTTTGATGCCCAATTGCTGGAAATAGTGTTGGGTAACATTTCTACAACCATCACTCCACTGTGTATGTTCATACACAGTGGCCACCCATGTGTAGCTCTGTAGCTTTGTTGCCATAAGAGGGAAATACTATATTTTCTTTTTAATGATGGAAAACACTACACCTTACCTCTTTACAATGCTTTGTGACTGCTGCTCCGAGGGGATGTTCACTGTTGCTCTCTGCCGTCCCCACAATTGCCAGCAACTTGTTTGAAGACATCCTGTTACTTTCAACCAAAAGCTTCACTTGCATGACAATGGGAGATCCATGTGTGATTGTTCCCGTCTTGTCAAACACAACAGTTCGTATCTGAGGGAACAGGAAATTCCTATTTTAAAAACTGCAATCAATTTTTTTACTCTCACAATGTATAGTAATTGTATCCACAAGTTCTGAACAAATACCCCTATACTGTATATGGGGCAAATTCTGGAACAGGACCTATACAGGGTCACCCTATTCATAGCAGCTCAATTTAGTTATCTGCCAAGAGACTCTATAGTGACTCTGAAAACAGACTCCTTATCGTCTGCGGCGGGTGAACTAGATCTTTCTCACAGGATGGTTTCATTGATCTCATTTAGGCCATTTGGTGTTAGTGTATTCAATTTCTATATCCAATATACTTCCCTCCGGCAGAGTGTCGGGCACCTGTTGGATATGGTGGCAGGTACGTGATCTATCGGTTGGATGGAAATGGGGCATTTTATTTTAGGAAGGTGGATGGAGCAGTGCTTCGAGACACTGCAATAAAAATGTTTTCTTTATGTTCTCCCTATGTTTATTTAAACGATTATGTAGCGTTTGCACTGTCCTTCCTATGTATTGCAAATGGCATATTTCACACTCAATTAAATAAATGACATATTTGGTGTTACAAGTCATTTTGTTTTTTTTATAGAACAACAGCCCACAGGAAACCAATTTCATCACTAGATACAGTACACAACATCATGCGATCAGGAACATTATGCAGAAACATTGGTCTATCCTCAGAAAAGACATACATCTTAACCCCTTCGCGTCTATGCCATTTTAGACCTTCAGGACCAGGCCTGATTTTTTAAATTTGCCCTGTGTCATTATAGGTGGTTATAACTTTGTGACGCTTTAACATATCCAGGGGATTTTGAGATTGTTTTACCGTCACACATTGTACTTCAAAGTAATAGAAAAATTTTGATGATATCTTTTGTGTTTAGTTATGAATAAAATTGAAATTTGGCTAAAATTTCTGAAAATTTTTCATTTTCAAAGTTCAAAATTTTCTGCTTTTCTGGCAGATAGTCATAGCACCCAAGTAACTTTATAACTAACATTTCCCGAATGTCTGCTTTATATTGGCGCAGGGTTTTATGCATCTTCTCTCTTTTCTAGGTTGTTAGGAGGTTCAGAATTTTGGGTGCAATTTTTCTCATTTTTATGAAAATCGCCAAAACCCTTATTTAGAGGCACATGCTCAGGTCTAAGTGACTTTGAGAGGCCTAAACAGCAGTAAAACCCCATGTATCACGCCATTTTAGAAACTACACCCCTCAATGTGTAAAAAATCAACTTTAAGAAGTATGTTAACCCTTTAGATGCTTCACAGTGGTTAAAACAAAATGGAGGTCTAATTTACAAGCTGTCATTTTTTTTAGACAATATATTAATTTTGGCCAAAAATTAAACCGTCACAAAGTATTAAATGACAAAAAACTCCACAAAGTTTGATACCCAATTTCTCCCGAGTATAAGGATGCCCCATATGTGGTGGTGACTGCTGTACGGCCGCACGGCCGGGCATAGAAGGGAAGCTGCACCATTCAGAACAGATCTGCAATGTCACATCTTACAGGCTATAAAATGTTTATTTTTTTGTAATTTGGACATATGGGGGATTATTTTTTTTGTGGATGAAATCCACTTTTCAGGGACATCATTTACGGTGGGGCTCAATAGCCAATAATCAGATTTTATTAACTCTTTCTTGGTGGTGGTTAAAAAAATCAATTCTTGTTTATGGTTTTTAGCATTTTTTTCGCCGGACGTTCACCATACCATAAAAATAATGTGTTATCTTTATTCTACGGGTCATCACGATTACAGCGATACCCCATTTATATGGCTTTTTTATGGTTAACTTGTTTTGCAGAATATAGAACTAATTTTGTGAGAAATTTGCTTGTTTTTGCTTGCCGTGTAACAATGGGCAGAACATTTATATTTTTTGGTTTACAGAGTTGGTTTATAGCTTATTTTTTGCGGGACAAGCTGTACTTATTCTTGGTATCATGTCGGGGTAAATTTTACTTTTTGATTACTTTTTATGCGCTTTTTATGAGGTCAGATGTGAAAATTTCATAATTTTTGCAAGTTTTTTTGTGTTTTTTTTTACGCCGTTCACCGTACGGGTTCAGTGACGATTTTATTCTATTGTACGGGTTGTAACGGACGTTGTGATGCCCAATATGTTGTGTTTTTTTTTTGTGATTTTCACTTTTTTATGTTTTATTGTATTATTGCATGGGATGGGACTTCAAGGGACTTTTATTCTTTTTTAATAATTTTTTTTAATTGCACTTTTTTTTTTTAACTTTTTTTTACT
This sequence comes from Engystomops pustulosus, assembly GCF_040894005.1. Lineage (NCBI taxonomy): Eukaryota > Metazoa > Chordata > Amphibia > Anura > Leptodactylidae > Engystomops > Engystomops pustulosus. The sequence goes on along the minus strand of NC_092419.1, from coordinate 75,972,600 downwards.
GTTTTATTTTGTCCCAGGGTGGGACATGAACAAGTGATCATTTGATCACTTGTTCATTGTAATATACTGCAATACTAATGTATTGCAGCATATTACATAGCATTCTGCATAGGCTGATATCAGCACTGTTAGGATCGTGCTGTAAGCACGATCCTAACAGGCTTCTAGTGAAGGCAACCCTGGGGGCCTTATCGGGCTTCAGGGTTGCCATGGCAACGATCGGCACCTCCGTGCCATGCACGGAGGGTGCCGATCGTCGCGGCGATTCACTATAGACGCTGCGGTCACAATGACCGCGGCGTCTATAGGGTTAAACAGCCGGGATCGCGATAGTCGCGATCCTGGCTGTTACTGCGGGATCCCGGCTACCGCGTACCGCCGGGATCCCGCGGCGATCGCCCGGGCTCAGCTTCTGAGCCCGGGTGATCGCCATGACGTGATACTACGTCAAGGTGCGGGAACGACCCGCATCCTATGACGTAGTATCACGTCAGGGTGCGGGAAGGGGTTAAAGATCATCTCCCTAACCGTCCAAGAATTATCTATAGGAGAGCCACTACGATTATATCCTGGCCCCAAGTGTGCTTAGACAACATAAACCAAATGGTACAGATAACAAAGATAACTACGTTTCAAAATGCCACAAAACCAGATGTTGCAAAAACATCAAGGTTGGAACATCATTTAAATCTAACAACATAAAATGAAATGTTCCATATAAAAAACAAAATGAATTGTAACACCAAGTACCGTATTTTTCGGCCTATACGGTGCACCAAAAATCCTTTAATTTTCTCAGAAATCAAAGTTGCGCCTTATAGGCCGGTGCGCCTTATATATGAACTTATACAGAAATGTACTACAGACAAGATGTACTGTACATTTACCAGTGTTTAATAGCTACATCCCGAGAAATTTCCTGCACCTTCCCACACAGTATACAGGTTCCCTAGCTCCTGAAGTGCCCTGGCACCACAACTAACATTGTGCCCATCCTGCCCTCCCCTAGCACGGAGAGACCGGAGCTGCCATAGTGCCGACCACGAGGCAATCATCATCATCAGTAAACAATCCCCCATACCTGACAGCCCACAGGGGAAAGAGAAGGGGCCACAGGGAACCCCACAAGAATAACACCCTGGCTGAGGAGGGAAGGAGAAGGGGCAGAGGGAGACAGCTTAACCCCTGCTGCATCACCCTGCATTAACCCCCAGCAGCCCATACCTCTGAGATCGGAGCTCTCTGACACGCTGAAGACAAGTTTCCCGGGAAGTGTAGCTGGCTTGAACTGTGCACGGGTCTGCCACCTGCTGGTCATTTTTAGGTACTGCATTTGATCCTGCGCCTTATACTCCAGTGTGTCTTATATATGAACCTAGATGTCTTAGCAGGCATTTATTAGAGGTGCAAAATTTGAGGAAAAAAGCAAGGTAGACACTCACCACTTTTCTTAAAATTCTTCGTTTATTCGTACATCTTTAAAATTGGCATGTGTTCATAGGGAGAAGAGAATATAATGCTAAGGAGCGTTCCAGGGATGAGTCGTTTCGCGTTACTGTCAACGCTTCATCTTGCCTGAAACCTTTGGCGTTCACACCCGATTTTTAAATCGGGCCGCCAAAAGTAGCTACTACGTAGCTCGGACACACCTTCACCATAATAGATATGTGATTGGTTAAAAACAGAATGAGGCGGAGTGACTTAGCGTCAGCTTCGCCCCTTTAATCTAGCAAGATGCATTGTCGGACCAGAAGGAAAACAGCTGTACTGCTCGCAGCCAATTGGATCAGGTTCTTACAACGGGCAGGCGGAGCCTCACTGGGCAGCAAAGGCGGACCCAAATGAAAACCGTTACCCGCTTTCGAAGCTGAATAGGGACGTTTTCGTGCAGTCGGACTAGAAAGGAGACTGAAAAATGCAGGGATTGACTTTAAAGGGGCGTGGTTCTACTTTCGTGACTCCTTGTTTTTACGGAAAGGGGATGGGTCTATGCAGAGCAGTTGTCTAAAGTAGAAATTTTAAAAAATAAAAAAAAGGGGGTAAAAAGCCGATCGATATCGCTATAGCTGTACGCACCTCCCGTTCCTCTTTCTTTAAATGTATATGTCTAGAATATAACATATACAACAAAAATGTTGTCTGCGAATAAGCATGATAATATAGATTGGCCACTCCATTATTTAGATCCTATGTCTAAGTAATGCTTAAGTAAGCTAATGCCTAGTGTCTAAGTAATGCTCAAATAAGTTATGCAATATGACAAACTGCTATGCTGTGTGTTATGCCAAATTTATGTAAATGTATGAGATATGTAATAAGCACTAGGCTTCCAAATACTTACTTTAGACAACTGCTCTGCATAGACCCATCCCCTTTCCGTAAAAACAAGGAGTCACGAAAGTAGAACCACGCCCCTTTAAAGTCAATCCGTGCATTTTTCAGTCTCCTTTCTAGTCCGACTGCACAAAAACGTCCCTATTCAGCTTCGACAGCGGGTAACAGTTTTCATTTGGGTCCGCCTATGCTGCCCAGTGAGGCTCCGCCTGCCCGTTGTAAGAACCTGATCCAATTGGCTGCGAGCAGTACAGCTGTTTTCCTTCTGGTCTGACAATGCATCTTGCTAGATTAAAGGGGCGAAGCTGACGCTAAGTCACTCCGCCTCATTCTGTTTTTAACCAATCACATATCTATTATGGTGAAGGTGTGTCCGAGCTACATAGTAGCTACTTTTGGCGGCCCGATTTTAAAATCGGGTGTGAACGCCAAAGGTTTCAGGCAAGATGAAGCGTTGACAGTAAAGCGAAACGACTCATCCCTGGAACGCTCCTTAGCATTATATTCTCTTCTCCCTATGAACACATGCCAATTTTAAAGATGTACAAATAAACGATGAATTTTAAGAAAAGTGGCGAGTGTCTACCTTTCTTCAAATTTTGCATGAACAAACAGTCCTATATCTGTCATTGTATATAGGTATGAGCACCACCATATAAAACATGTCCTCAGTTCTCCAATAAAAAGGCTCAAAAGAATTGGAGGTGAATCATCTCAACAAGAAAGTTTTTGGGAGTGCCCCTTACCCCTACATGTTTCGATTTATTAGAGGTGCGCCTTATAGTCCGGTGCGCCTTATAGGCCGAAAAATAGGGTATGTCATTTATTTGAGTGTGAAATATGCCATTTGCAATACATAGGAAGGACAGTGCAAACGCTACATAATCGTTTAAATAAACATAGGGAGAACATAAAGAAAACATTTTTATTGCACAGCGTCTCGTAGCACTGCTCCATCCACCATCCTAAAATAAAATGCCCCATTTCCATCCAACCGATACATCACATACCTGCCACCATATCCAACAGGTGCCTGACACTCTGCCGGAGGGAAGTATATTGGATATAGAAATTGAATACACTAACACCAAATGGCCTAAGTGAGATCAATGAAACCATCCTGTGAGAAAGATCTAGTTCACCAGCCGCAGAGGAGTACAGAGTCACTATAGAAATCATGGTTTGACATCCTGAGGCACCTGTAGATGTAGTCCAGATACCCCACAGACACATGGGAATATATATATATATATACACACAAAATGCCTCGATTCTTTTTAATGATACTTTTGTAATATGTGTATATAACACTTTTATGTCTTTGATGCATTTTATGGTTATTTGTTTATATATTGTCACGTAAAAACTCACATACGCCGTAAGTTAAGAAAAAAACGGGAGACGGTTCTTCACTTCACCAAGATCATCTGTTTATGAACCAGAGGAAGCGCTTAGCCCAAGCGCAAAACGCGTTGTTCTATTTTTTTTTTTACATATTTAAATTTATTAAGATTTTTATAACATTAAAAGAATCAGAGGGGGAGGGAAGGGAGGTAAAACAATGTGAAAGGAATCATGGATACCAAGTAGTGTCCAATATGGGGGGTTTACAAATAAGAGTAACAACAAATTTCAGTTTGAAGAAAAGATACAAAGCAACAATAAAAACAATAATACCATAAGTTGTCGCACAGTGTTACTGTGGTTATCCAGAATATCCTTATTTGCCTAACGTTCTTAATCAGTTACCTAGAGTAATTTCCAGATTAAATGGCGAACCAGAAAAGATAAGTAGAGAATCGGGGAGAGTGGGGAGGAGAGGATAGAAAGAAAAAGAGAGAGAAATAAGGGAAGGGGAAAGAAGGTTGAAAGATTGAGGAAGGAATGGGAGGAGGAAAAAAAAGGGCCGTGCCTCCCCTCTACCTGGTGTTCAGTGCTCCATAATTTCACCATCTTGTGGCCGTACCGGGATTGTACTAGTCAATTCCAAATAGCGAGGAGATGTCACAAAGGTCATCCAATGGAACCAAGTCTTATGAGAGCGGGCTGCTCTCTTGGGGTCGGTATTCAGGAGGCTCTCCATCCGCCGCAGCTCCCCAACACGGCCCAACCACTGATGCAAGGAGGGTGGATCAGTAGAGCGCCAGCAAGCTGGGATGCAAGCCTTTGCTGCATTAAGGAGATAGCACAGCAGGGACTTTCTGTAGGTGGCAAGGGAAATCTCGTGGTGGTGGAGCAAAACCCAAGCGGGGTCATCCCGCAACTCTCTGCCTGTCAACTCGCAAATCACCTCCAGCACCGCCGTCCAATACGAAGCAAGAGAGGGGCAGCTCCAGAAAATATGTAGGAGAGAACCCTCCTCTTCACCGCAGCGCCAACAGTTTGGAGAGACCTCGGGGTACATTTTATGGAGGACATGGGGGACCCTATACCATCTGGTCAATAGCTTATAATTTGTCTCCTGGTAGGCCGTGCTTAATGATGATTTATGTGCTAGCTCGTATATCTTTTCCCTTTGCTCAGCAGAGAGATCCAGTTCAAGATCTCGTTCCCATTTGGCCATAAAAGACGGAATGTGGTTCTGCGGGGGAGATACCAGCAGGCTGTATGACAAGGAGAGGGTTCCCCTTATCTGTCCTTTCTGCGTACATGCGCCTTCAAAGCCTGTCAGTGACCTGTTAAAGCCAGGAGGGGGTGTAATAGAGCCCAGGTAGTGCGCTAATTGGAGACCTTGCCACATGGATGCTTGCGGCAAATCCGGTGGAGAGGTGAGCTCTTCTCCTCTCTTCCATTTCCCATCTACTAGAAAGTGACGTGCCCTAAAATGGCCAGCCTTGACCCAACTCTTGAAAACCGGCGATGTGATCCCTGGGGGGAATGCAGGGTTGCCCAGGATTGGCGTGAGTGGGGAGTCGGCAGGGGATATCTCTGCCCTTGACCTACATTGTTTGAAAGCCAGCAGGGTGGCATAGATAGTAGGGTGGGCAGATAGCGCATGCCACTGTCTTTTCTGTACCCATGGGAGGCAGGAGAGGGGAACCTGGGTGAAATGCTGCTCTATTGGGACCCAGGCTTTCGTGGTCCCATGTCTACACCAGTCAACGATCCTGCTTAAGTGGGAGGCCAAGTAATACTGAGATATATCCGGAAGCGCCACACCACCCTCCCTTTTTGGCATGTGTAGGATCCTTCTCTGTAATCTTGGGGGTTTATCGGCCCAGGTAAAAGTCGTGAATATTCGTTGCACCGAGGCTAAGAAGCTAACTGGAATTCTAACTGGCAGGGCCTGAAAGGGATAAAGAAGGCGGGGGAGGATATTCATTTTGATGATCCCTATCCTGCCGAACCATGAGAAGAACCCTTTTGACCATTTCCCCAGGTCCTCCTTAATAGTCTGTAATAGTGGGGGGAAGTTTAGACGGTAGGCTTGGTCCGGGTCTGCTGGGAGGTGTATGCCCAATTACTTTATAGAGGAGGTAGCCCACCGAAAACTAAAAGACTGTTGGAGTGAGGCAAGTCGTTCTGGAGGTATGTTTAGTGGTAAGGCTTCAGATTTTTGCATATTAATTTTAAAATTGCAAAGCTTCCCAAAGAAGTGCAGCTCTTTTATGAGGTTGGGGATGGACACTTGGGGGGTGGAAAGGAAAAATAGCAAGTCGTCAGCATATGCTGCCACTTTGACGTCCTTCCCATCCACCATCACTCCAGATATATCTGTGTTGTTCCTTAGCCGTTGAAGTAAGGGTTCCATAGTAAGGGCAAAGAGAAGGGGGGACAGCGGGCATCCCTGGCGCGTTCCGTTTCTGATGGGGAAGGAGTCGGAATAAAGGCCATTCACCCTTACTGATGCCGTAGGGCATGAGTATAGTGCACCTATCCACCGCAACATATGCGTACCCAATCCCATATGCTTCATGACTCCAGTCAGGAAGGGCCAGCCTACCCTGTCAAAAGCCTTTTCGGCATCGGTAGAAAGGATAACTGTAGGCAGGGCCGATGTCTTAATAAAATGGACCATATTCAATGCCTTCGTGGTGCTGTCCCTTGCTTCCCGTGAAGGTACGAACCCTGTTTGATCAAGGTGGACCATACTCGGCAACAAAGGGGCTAGGCGGTTAGCTAAGATTTTTGAGAACAGTTTAAGGTCCACGTTGAGCAAAGATATCGGCCTGTAGCTAGCACACGAGGCCAGGTCTTTCCCTTCTTTCGGTATCACCACTATATGGCGTTGTTCTATTTTAATTATTTTACTTTATTTTACGTTCAATGAAATAAATCATTTTTACTGGACCAGTTAGCGCCATTCTTTCAGTGTTCAAGAAAAAAACCCACTACAATCCTGGAGAAAAAGATATCCGTTTGGAACTGCCTATCCACGTCAAGGGGGAGTAAGCAGGACCACGTACGCGGCAGCGGAGATAAAGGTCCATCTAAAGAAGCATCATTTGGGAGTTGTGCCTGAATGCACAACCCCACAAGGTTGGTAGCCTGAAGTATCAAATTTTGACCATTTATCACAAAGGTAATACACCACAGGAGCGCCCCTCTGTCTCTTCTATCCCCCATTTCATCTAGTCTATGAAGTAAAATAACTTTTTGCTACTTATATTACTTTATACAATTTGTTAAAAAGTCGGGCAGCTTACTTTGTGGGCCATTTCCAAAGGTTCTCCTCCTTTGATCAGTATGCCATTCTGAGCACCAACTCCTGTACCAACCATAACTGCAGTTGGCGTAGCCAATCCAAGTGAACAAGGACAGGCTATACACAGCACAGTGATAGCAGCTTGGAAAGCAAAGCGGACAATTACTTCTCCCCTTGGAATACTCTTGTTGTATCCCTATAATGAAAAAAAAATAATAATCCAACATAAGTCCCTTCATGACTGTAATATATATAGCTACATATGTCCTATTTGCACATGCCCCCAGCAGATAACACTTCTATACACGTCATGACAGTGTAAAACATTAAACGGTCATATCTCCTGAACTGTGCCACCTAAAAAAGCAATTTTGGTGCGCAATTAAAGAGGAGAATATCCCCTTTAATATCAGGTTCGTGTTTCATAACTGGAGATATGTACTTACAGAAAAAATCTTTAAATACAGATCTCAATTCCTGACTGTAAATTCTCATCTTAACCAGGATTGTGCTTATAGGTGCAACATTTCAGGAAATATGAACGTTTGAAGTGAGCCACCCTGTAGGGCCGGTTTAAAAAGAGGGTACCTTTTACGACATGTTATATACCTATTTATATATCTAAGGATACGTTTGTTATGTACATAAACAGTCTTGAAAACAAAGAAACACACGTGAGATAGTCTTTACTTCCTATTGCCTCCAAAACACCATATGAACATTTACCTGGTGACCGACTATATAATACTTAATACTTAAAGGGACACATTTAAGGTAAGGTATGAAATATCTAGAATTCCCTCTTTTATGTGAGGGATCACCTCCAGAGTCATATGTAAATGAGCTAAGATCACCTGCAGAGTCATTTGTAAATGAGCTAAGATCACCTCCAGAGTCATATGTAAATGAGCCAAGATCACCTCCAGAGTCATATGTAAATGAGCTAAGAGTCACCTCCAGAGTCATGGGATAGGGTCATTACAGACACCCTTCTCTTAGATTCTATGCTACTTGGAACCAAATTAAAGGTTCCCATGAAATTTCTGGTAAATGCTCAGTATATACATTGGGAAAGCTCCCATACTCATCGAGTGTACCCAGAAAACTATATTTTTTCAGCTGGCTCCCCTCCTGCTGATACGACGTATACACCCACCAGAGGCAGTAGATGCCTATTTGGAGCATATGCAACATATTGCACCCTTCCTCCAGCCTCGCTGGAGCGGATACATTTCTCAGCAGGAGGACACCATATAAGGACAGTGACATCACTCGGGAAACTCCCCATACATTGTCAGCAGCCAATTACCAGCTGCTGCCGTTGTTCACGCCTTCCCCCGCATTCAGGGAAGAGGAGTCGTCACTGATGTATCCGACTATATAACCACACGGTGGAATACATCTTTGCCATATGCTGTAAGGATATGTTGGGAATCCGCCCCACGCGTCCTAATAACGAAAAGCAAAGACGACATGTGAACCCAGCCTAAGAATCTCATCTTTCAAATCAGTGAGTTATAGCAAATGGGAATTTCCAATGTCTCCAACTGCCCGAATTTACAGTTCTGTAGCGTAGAGAAACACAAGTGTGAAGCGGCCTAAAAGATGAGATTGTGATCTTTAATATGATACTAAACACATGCCTCTAGTTACAATAAAACCAAAGATGCTGCTGTTTGTAATGACACTCCACCTCCAGACTCTAAAAGGAAGCGTATGTATTTTATTTATTTTTTTTAATAGATTAACGGTAAATATTTCACATAAAAGAGGGGATTCTAGAAAAGGCCATTTCATACCCAACTTGAGGATGCAAAGCTCATGACACGTGCTCATTAATTCTGCATTTATTAAACAATGTATACATAGCTTTTTTTATTCAGATCTCTTCTACTTACAGGGAAATACTTCTCAACTATTTGAAAGTCTTGGTATCCAATAATAAGCCACACAAATAGGGTGACAACAGAAACAATGACAATGAAAGGAACAAAGTAACCACTGAGCTTATCAGCAAATTGTTGGATTGGAGCCTGGAAGAGGAAACATAAGAGATAATAGATTAGAAGTAGAAATATGCAAATCAAGTGAAGGGAGCAATAAGGTGCTTAAACCTCAGTGCAATATAGTGCCCTTTTAATATGGAGTCACTGATGGCCCAAAAATCTAACAGTCTTTATAGACCTGTTCCAGATGGAATTCTTGCTAACACTGAAAATGTTGTATGGGGTAAGGAACAAAGGCAATTGGAAGAAACTTGTTCAGTGATTTCTAGAAGTTGTTACCTTGGATGTCTGAGCTTCTTCCACAAGTTTAACTATTTGTGAGAGGGTAGTGTCTGAACCAACATGGGTGGCAGAGATGAGCAAGGAGCCATTCTGGTTAATAGAGCCGGCAATGACACTGCTTCCTGGCTTCTTCGTGACTGGCATTGCCTCACCTGGGAAAGCACATAAGAAACATTCATATCATACAGGAATAGCTACAAGTCACGTTGTGTACAAACCTTTTGCAAGTACGTGTTATATGTTGAAATAATGTTGACATAATAATAATATGTTACACAATTGGTTATAAATAGGTTTATAGGAAGACTAATTCCTGTGCTCAACACAGATTAATACTCAACATACGTTATAATTAACATGCCTCAATACTATAATATAAATGTTATTAATAAATTGAAAACATTTGTATCTATAATTAACTATAATTAACTTATATTCTATGTAGACACGGCTTCCAACATAACTAACGTTGGGTAGTAATTAGTTAGTGTGTTAACCAATCAGCAGCCACTGTAACCCTATTGACATATACTTAGGGAATCAAGGCCATCACTGTTAAGAAGCCTACACAATAAATGGACGGCAGCTGATTTTCGCAATGACTCCCTAAAGGTTTCTCATCACCTTCAGTGGTTGCGCTGTTAACATGATATGTCAAGGGACACTATAGCTCCCTATAGAATGACAGCAGCTCCTCTAAAACTGTGACTAAGTGATTCAGAAAGTATATTGGAAAATGGTATAACTTTTCGTTGCACAAACAATATAAAATTTTTTGCCGATTGTGGACAACCAAATAAATAGAAAATGAATACAAAAATCCCTAATCTTGATAACTACGATCATACTGCAGTCATACATAGCCTGACCTCACCCTAGTACCTGTAATGAGAGATTCATCCACCATAGAGTGGCCTTCAATTACTCGCCCATCGACAGGAAACTTTCCACCAGGTACAACTTTCACAATGTCTCCTCTCTGAACCAATTCCACATCAACCTGTTCCTCACTGTAACATAGAAAAGGAATTTCCATTAGTCATGATATAATAAATCTGTTATGAGAAGGTATATTGTGATAATTCTTGTTATTCTTAAAGGGAACATCTCTCACTGAACATACAGTCCAATCTGTCTCCACATCTCCGATCACTGCTCCGAAGCCGGAGCTGCACAGGTGCGGGCCTGCTGTTCTGCGCATGCGCAGACGGCAGGTTCGTCGGACGAGGACGCGCAGCTACGAGGAGCTGCGCGCCGAAGATTGTGAGTAGGAGGAGAAAAGAGGCTACTGGGGCGTAGAGTACCCGCCCCGTGTAACCTCAGTAGCCGCATCAGAAAATTTGCATATAAATCTAATAAAAGTTATCGAAACAGTGCCCTCACGTCCTATTGATCCACCTACCACCCGATCTACCTTTATAGGTAGATTCGTGGTGGTAGGTTCCATTTAAGCTGACAGGTTATCTTTAAAGAAAGAAATAGAAAATTGGGTACCATATTATGACTAAAGTATGTTGACATACAGAACTAGAATAGAACATAAGATCACCTCACCTCAAGACAGAGTTGTCAGAGCTCAGCGTCACAATGGTGGCTTCAGTCGCTTGAAGTGAAATGAGTCGCGCCAGGGCTTCTGATGTTTTACTCTGCAATAGATTTTATAGCATTTGATGCTATTACACAGAATTGACACAAATGTCTAATGAGGGTAACAGGTTCATAGTATCATAGGCCAGAAAAAGACGCAAGTCCATCAAGTCCAACCTTTAAGAATTAAATAAATGTTTTATCCCCATAACCCGTGATATTTTTTCTCTCCAGAAAGGCATCCAGGCCTCTCTTGAGCATGTACATAGAGTCTGCCAAAACAACCTCCTGCGGCAGAGGGTTCCACAGTCTCACTGCTCTTACAGTAAAGAACCTTTGTCTATGGTGATGGTAGAATCGCTTCTCCTCTAGGCGTAGAGGATGCCCCCTTGTCCTGGTCACAGGCCGAGGTATAAAAAGATCTTTGGAGAGATCCTTGTACTGTCCGTTCAGGTATTTGTACATTGTATGAGGTCTCCCCACAGTCGTCTTTTTACTAAATTGAATAATCCCAAATTTTGTCATTTGTCATTGTAATCTAGTCCCCCCATTCCCCTAATAATCTTGGTTGCTCTTCTCTGCACCCGTTCCAGTTCTACCATGTCCTTTTTATACACTGGTGCCCAAAACTGTACACAATGGGGCAGATTTACTTACCCGGCCCATTTGCGATCCAGCGGCGCGTTCTCGGCGCTGGATTCGGGTCCGGCCGGGATTTATTAAGGTAGTTCCTCCGCCGTCCATCAGGTGGCGCTGCAGCGCTGAAGAGCATCGGAACGCACTGGAATACACCGAGCCGGGCTGAGTGAAGGCAAGTGCAATTTTCGCAACACATTTTTTTTTTTTTTTTTTTTTTTTTTTTTTAAATGTGGCGTTTTTTCCGAATCCGTCGGGTTTTCGTTCGGCCACGCCCCCCGATTTCCGTCGCGTGAATGCCGGCGCCGATGCGCCACAATCCGATCGCGTGCGCCAAAATCCCGGGGAAATTGGCGCAAATCGGAAATATTGGGGTAACACGTCGGGAAAACGCGAATCGGGCCCTTAGTAAATGACCCCCAATATTCCATGTGTGGTCTGACCAGGGCAAAACTATGTCCCATAATTTTATTTGCTTTAGCAGCAGCCGCCTGGCTCTGGTCACGAAAATTAAGTTTACCATCCACCAATACCAATTCGTAATGCTAAACTATCGACCTCAGTATTTATTACTTTGCACAGCTTAGTATCATCTGCAAATATTGAAGCTGGACTGTGTAAACCCACTACAAGGTCATTAATAAAAATTTTAGAAAGAAGTGGCAATATTAAATGGAGAAAAGTCTCTGGCGGGCACAGCCCCAACGATACCGCCGACAGCCCAACGCGTGGCCCGACTCTCCAGGGGCAGGGGTGATCACGGCAGGACTTTCCAGCGGTGCTCAATCAATGTATATAAGAAGATATCCATACATAAACATAGAGAAAGATGACGGCACTCACCGGTTCCAAAAGCAGGAAAAGCGTCCTTTATTGGTGGGGACGCATGCAGGGGGGTAAACAGGCAGGTTCCGGCAACGGGGCCGTTTCACGCACTGTGGCGCTTTCCCAAGCCATCTGCCATCGGCTTGAGAAAGCGCCACAGTGCGTGAAACGGCCCCGTTGCCGGAACCTGCCTGTTTACCCCCCTGCATGCTTCCCCACCAATAAAGGACGCTTTTCCTGCTTTTGGAACCGGTGAGTGCCGTCATCTTTCTCTATGTTTATGTTTAAAAAGAAGTGGCCCCAATACTGACCCCTGTGACACTACACTGGTCACGTCAACCCAATCTGAGAATGTGCTGGTAAAAATAAACCAGCGAACAAGTCAGGATGAAAGCTCGTTTGGCAGTGCCTCTCTGACAGCTGAAACAAACTAACTGGAAAAAAGCCTTTTAGGAGTATTTCGGAAATACGAACCTCTGTTCCCAAAAACGATAACGCTACAAATAAATGCATATAACACAACTCATTAGTCTCAATACGGAGTTTAAATAGTTTGATTTTATGATTCACAAAAAGTTATGGGCTTTCTAAAGTAGGCAGAGTTATCGCCAAGATGTCCGCCAATGGAAACTACAAGTCCCATGATCCATTAGTTCTCTTTGACAATCCTCCTCTGTTGCCATAGTAATGATGTGTAACTGCCATCCCTACATATTGCCCAACTGAGATGACGTCTCACCACAACACTGGCCATATTGGATGAACTGCAATCAACCGAATACAGCCAAACATAGTGGTGATCACATGACCTGCCCCGGCAGGTGTAGGACATGTGATGTGGACATGTTCCCAGCCAAATTTAAAACAACAACTAATTACATAATAGCTTATTTTTAAGGACCCATTTGTATATGAATTATGATTATTCCAGGAATACCCCTTTAAAGCTTCTAGCAAACATTATAGTATTATGTCCTTTATAAAGTTTGAAAACTATTTCCATAGCAGATTTTCCTTGCAGCAGAATGGCACATTAACCATACACATGCCAGCATGTAATGCCATTCAGCTGTGCTGTATACCAACACACCCCATCCAAACATAGATATTAAAGGAAATCTACCATTTGATTTCATGCATTATGAAGCAAACATATCTTGAGAATGCTGTAACTACACTGATGCAGGATCATATCTTGTTTAATCCCTGAACTGAGTTGTTTTGCTGAAAAAACAATTATACAGTTATGATAATGGAGCTCTGCTACTTCTGTGTCTGACTCCAGCACTTTTCCTCTCACATTAAAGCACATCTACCACCAGGATGAAGGTCTTGATGCAAATGAGCCTGAGATATTAACCCCTTAAGAACGGAGGGTTTTTCGGCTAATTTCTCGCTCTCCAACTTCAAAAATCCATAACTTTTTCATTTTTACGCGTACAGACCTGTGTGAGGGCTTATTTTGTGCGTAACAAATTTTACTTTCCCGTAATGTTATTTATTTTAACATGCCGTGTAATGCGAAGCTGAAAAAAAATTCCAAATGTGGAAAAATTGAAAAAAAACGTCACGTTCTTGTGGGCTCAGTTTTTACGACTTTCACTCTTCGCTCCAAATAACACGCCTACTTTATTCTTTGGTTCGGTGCGATCGCGGTCATACCAAATTTATACAGGTTTTATTGTGTTTTAATACATTTTCAAAAATTAAACGAATGTGTACAAAAAAGAAAAAGAATTTTTTGCCATCTTCTGACGCTAATAACTTTTTCATACTTTGGCGCAGGGAGATGTGTGAGGGGTCATTTTTTGCGAAATGAGGCGACGTTTTCATTGCTACCATTTTGAGGTCTGTGCGACATTTTGATCATTTTTTATGTTATGTAAAAAGGTGTAAAAGTCGCATTTCGGATATTTGGGCGCCATTTCCCGCCTCGGGGGTCACCGCCGGCCGTAACCGTTTTTAAATTTTGATAGATCGGGCATTTTGGGACGCGGCGATACCTAATATGTCTGTGATTTTTACTGTTTGTTATGTTTTATATCCGTTCTAGGGAAAGGGGGGTGATTTGAACTTTTAATATTTTATTAATTTTTTTTATTTTTTAAACTTTTTTTTTTCACTATTTTTTAGACCATCTAGGGTACATTAACCCTAGATGGTCAGATCGCTCCTACCATATACTGCAATACTACAGTATTGCAATATATGGCATTTTTGCAGGTCATACATTACAATGAGCCACTGGCTCATTGTAACGAACCTGCATAAACCATGTAGCCTCGTGTCAAAAGAAGACCCGAGGCTACCATGGTAACTGATCGCCGGCCCCCGATGACGTTCGGGGGCGTGGCGATAGAAAAAAAAGATGGCGGCCGTCTTTTAAACGTCGCCGGCGTGCAAAATGCAAAAACCCCCACCTCTGTATGAAGAGGACTCAGCCCGTGAGCCCTCTTCATACATCCCTTATACCTCTGCGCCGTAGAGCTCCGGCGCAGAGCGTTAAGGGGTTAATGGAGCATGCAGTCCTTAATTTGCATACAGTCTTTCTTCCTGGTGTTAGATGTCCTTTAAGTATGCACTGCTCCGGAGAATGATGTAATCACTGTGTTGTGCCCGACAGGCACAATCGCTGCACCAGTGGTGCACAATCGCTGCACCATCCCCCAGGTGCTGAGCACCAATGATCCAGCACAGGTTGATTAGTCCTGCCTGGACAGTTCAGAAAACTAAGTGTAATGTGTTTATCAACAGTAGGCTGAAGCAACCCAGCTTTCCCAAGGTCCTAAATGTTATAATTGTTTTTTTCCACTAAAACCACTCAGCACAGGGATTAAAGAAGATATGTGCCTGCATCAGTGTTGCTACAGTATTCTCAATGTTTGTTTGGTTCATAATGCATGAAATCAAATGGTAGATTTCCTTTAAGAGCAACTCAGAATATACCCCTAAACCTGCAAAATGGGCCCTTCTACTTTGATACATCAATAATCTTATGCCATCCATTATACCCCTGTAATAAAGCTAACTGATGCTTACCTTGGCCACATGCTCCAGCCACCGGCCCAATGCAATGAAGACAAACAACATTGGTGGGGTGTCGAAAAAGGTAATTGGGTTTACTTTGGACTTTTCAAACATTGCAACCAAAAGGATAACCAGAGAATAGATAAAAGCAATGGAGGTGGCAAGAACTATAAGGACATCCATATTAGCAGTCCTATGCTTTAGGGCTTTATATGCTTGAATGTAGAAGTACCATCCACCTAAAAACTAGAAGATAGACAACAGATTTACAGAAGTAGTCCAATAACACTCATCCTATGTGTCTTAGAAGTACATTTACCTGCACAGGAACACAGAGCAGGAAGGACAGCAGGTTCATGATGGACAAGCCTGGCATGATCTGGTATTCCAGGACCATTGTAGGGTGGTACATGGTTATATCGTCTATGGTCATGTTGTGGTCGTGAAGCATCATATGACTGGGGTCCATAAACATCATGTAGATCATTAATCCCATCACAGGAATGCAAAAGATCAAACTGATTAGAAAGGATCGCTTCCACCTTGGAAAGAGAACATCGCAGGTCACAAGTTATATCCAAAACAGCCAAATGTAAGAATATATATGTTATATAAATATACTGGCAGCACTCCATGAATTCATTCATTTTTATGTGTCGCAAAACTTAAGCTCCAGTGTGTAAGTAGCTGAAACATTGCAACACATGAAAATAAAATGACTTTCATTTTTTACTTGAATTCTTGGAGTGTTGCCATTTTTTGATTTTGTGTATAAGGCAAATATTTCAGCAAAAAAATGCTTATACGCGAGTCTATAAAAAAACCAAACTCTGTACTCATCTGCTTGATGATAGTGAGTACACCGCCATGAGCGCACACACTATGGCTACATCCCGGTGGGCGTGGGGCACACTGGCTACATCCCGGTGGGCGTGGGGCACACTGGCTACATCCCGGTGGGCGTGGGGCACACTGGCTACATCCCGGTGGGCGTGGGGCACACTGGCTACATCCCGGTGGGCGTGGGGCACACTGGCTACATCCCGGTGGGCGTGGGGCACACTGGCTACATCCCGGTGGGCGTGGGGCACACTGGCTACATCCCGGTGGGCGTGGGGCACACTGGCTACATCCCGGTGGGCGTGGGGCACACTGGCTACATCCCGGTGGGCGTGGGGCACACTGGCTACATCCCGGTGGGCGTGGGGCACACTGGCTACATCCCGGTGGGCGTGGGGCACACTGGCTACATCCCGGTGGGCGTGGGGCACACTGGCTACATCCCGGTGGGCGTGGGGCACACTGGCTACATCCCGGTGGGCGTGGGGCACACTGGCTACATCCCGGTGGGCGTGGGGCACACTGGCTACATCCCGTGGGCGTGGGGCACACTGGCTACATCCCGGTGGGCGTGGGGCACACTGGCTACATCCCGGTGGGCGTGGGGCACACTGGCTACATCCCGGTGGGCATGTATAAAGAGTGAATAAAATGTAACTTTTAATATTGATAATTAAAAATTGTTGATAAAAATATGTGTTGAAAAGATTAGGGCACTCATAAACAAATAGGCTGCACATTAGTGCAGTGGCAGGGAGTGTGTACAGTATATAGAGAGATAATGAAATGAGGTTTCGTCTACTGAACAACAGCCCAACCGAACTGTAATAGTTAATACATCAGCCAGCAGATAGGACGTGCTTACATTATATATCTATATAATGCAGGGACTGTACTTTGTGAAGTCAGTGGGATCGGCCACCTTATGGCCTGTTTACATAGGCTGCACACAGTCTTAAACTACGATAGATTTATCATCCAACATCACACTTTTATATGAATCTTGTGCAGCATAACAATGTCGAGTCTAACTATGCAATGTCTACGACACTTTTCGTAAACCTGCCCATTGTGTTTCAAGATGCAACAGAACCAGAGATATCTGTTAAAGTTACAGTGGGAAATGAGAGCTTCAAATAAAAGATGTATCCAATTGATGTTTGCCACTGTTATTACATCTGTACACGTGATATCTGCATGGGGTATGTGCAATTAGGATGTACAAAGCGGATGGCAGTCGTTAAAAGGGTTAAATAAGAAAGACAGACAAACATATTTCTTTACTAAAATGTATTACATTATCATCTGCACTATTCATTCACAAAAATTTGTTGAAGGTTTAGTTACGCCTTCACCTCTTGTGCACCTTTGTACTGGCGGCTACCAGAATTTAGTGATATTAGGTTGGCAATCATAGCTGAGCTATAATTATAAGCTAACTATCTTAACCCCTTAATGAACAGGCCCTTTTTTGTTTTTGCATATTCATTTTTCACTCCCCACCTTTGAAAATCCATAAATCTAAAAAAATAATTTTTTTATTTTTCCATGTACAGAGCTGTGCGAGGGCTTTTTTCCTGCGTGACAAATTGCACTTCATTGTGATGGTACTTAATATTTCATTTTGTGTACTCGATGCGGGAAAAGATTCAAAATGCTGTGAAACTGGTGAAAATATGAATTTGCGCAATTTACTTGTGGGCTTGGATTTTACATCTTTCACAGTGCGCCCCAAATGACATCTACTTTATTCTTTGATTTGGTGCAATCACATGGATACCAAATTGATATAGGTTTTAATACATTTGCAAAAATTAAAACCTCCTGTATAAAGAAAAAAATTCTTCATTTTGCCATCTTCTGGCACTAATAATGTTCTCATACTTTGTTGTACGGAGCCGTTGGTGGTGTAATTTTTGCAACTTTTGCAACTTTTCAATGCTACCATTTAAGGAGTGTACAGCCTTTTGATCACTTTTTATAGAATGTTTTATATTTTTCAAAATTGCAAAAATGTGGCATTTTCGTCTTTGGGCACTATTTTCTGTTACAAGGTTAAACAGGGAGTAAAAACTTTATTATATTTTGATAGGTCAGATATTTGGGAGGTGGCAATACCTAACATGTTTGTGATTTTTACTGTTTATATCAGTTCTAGGGAAAGGGGGTAATTTGTATTTTTAGGCTTTTTTAATTTAATTTTTAATTTTTTTATTTTAAATTTAATTTTAACTTTTTTTCAGACCCCCTAGGATTAAAGTATCCTGTTTGATTGATCACAAATCGATTGCAAATCGCACAGTGTAATGAAGGAGTTAAAACAAGACAGCCTCAGGTCTTCATAGGGAAAGGGTTGGATTACATCTTTTATGGAGAAGGCTCTGCTCAGGAGGAACGGGTTATGGGGGAAATCTTGTGACAAATTTACAATTGAGATGTGAAAGATGATGGTAGCTGAGGTGTGTATTGTGAGGTCCTTCAGCAGCTAAGGGGTGAATTATGAAGTTCTGCATCACATGTGTGAGGTTCTGCAGCAGCTGTCAACAGCAGCTGGAAGGGGGGGGGGGGGGGGGGCACAAAATTTGACCTAGAAACGGCCCTGTATTTTCAAACCCCTGAGGAATAAAAAAAAGATAATAGAAGCAGAAGTGGAGCTGGAAATATGCAATGTGCGTACACTGATTTCTTCCTCTTTTCAGGTCTGTTTACAACCAAATATCAGATTTTGGCTCACAATCCAGGCTGAAGTAATATTATCAGATTGAGATAAGGGCAGTAAAAGCCCTAAACCTGACAACACAGAGCAAATGTATTATCTAAACTATAAAGAGGAACAGCTTTGCTATGGTTACACCTGATACAACCAAACAGCTGCCTCAGATTGCAATTCACAAAAACATGTCCCCAGATAAAAGACTAGAGGAAAATACAAGCCAAACCTGCTCCAACTCGGAATGACAAAGCTCCCATTGTTCCCATGTCCACCAAATATTCGATAATTGAGAAGCCAGCTATATATATTTACAGACAGATGGACATGTGCTTGTTCCCAAGCAGTAGATAAAGGGGTTGGATACCTTTATCATTACTGTGTCATAAGGGTCTTCAACAATAAAATCGTGACAGGGGTTTATATATTTCTGGAGAGGACTTTGTGCATCTTCCTTACGGGGGTATTCTTGTCTGGACATTTACATTCATTTTTATTAATTTGCCATATATATACATTTCTCCAATAAGATGTTATTATTTTTTTTACCTGTGTCAAAATAATTTCTCAAATCTAGTGATATGGTCCCTTAGAAACAAGACTGTCCTTGGATACAACCACCTCTGCTGGAGTGATTGCACAGAGATACAAAAAATGTTTGTATTTTAAATGTGCAGGAGTTACTACATGTCCGACAGCCGTCCTGTGGTAATGATTGCTGAATCTGGGTGGTCAGGCAGGACTCAATATTGCATGTCTGGCCACCGTTGCCAGAGTGCGGGTGGTCGTATCTGAGGAAGCTATCTCGTTTCTAAGGGACAACATGACTATATTTATGAGAAATTATCTTTACACTGGAACATTTTTTTAATAACATCTAATTGAAGAAATGTTTACATATGGCAAATGAACTAAATAAAATGTGAATGCCCAGATGGAAAAACCCCTTTAATGCCACTGTGAGATTGCTCAATTTCACATTAGTTATTCAAGCATATGTCTGACAATTGAAAAGATACCTTCCGAAAAGTTTACATGTGAATAACATGCCAAATATATGTATTTCATTGGATGGATGGAGTTTAATTAAATATCATATTCATCGGGGTTATAGCACAAATCACACAAGGTGTTATTTGGCATTTTCTTTAGGGTAAGATGACTGTAAATCAATAGCAAGCCCAGAATGATCGAGAGCAGCAAAGGATTAAAGGAACACTCCAATCAAAATAAACATTTTATAACCTGTAAAATGTGCGCTCCTTGCCTTCTATGCCCAGCCATGTGCCCTGTGTGCACACATATGAGGAAACTGGTATCAAACTTTGTGGAGCTTTTTGTCATTTAGTCCATTGCGAATTTTAAATTTTGGGCCTAAATTAATGTATTGTCCAAAAAAATTACAAAATTGTAAATGTCCCCTTCATTTAGTTTTTACCCCTGTAAAACACCTAAAGCCCTGCGCCGGCTATAAAGTTTAAAAAGTGTTTTAAACCGCAATACAGCGGTTTAAAACACTAACTAAAATAAGCTCCGGCACCAGCTCACCCTGAGCTGGTACTCGGTATTTCCATCTGAAACCTGTCACTTCAAGTTGTAGGTTTCCTTTAAGACACTTATAGTGACACATTTATATATATATATAAAAAAAAAATAAAAAAATAGAAAAACGGGCTTGACACTTAAGGGGTTTAAGACTATTTTACCCGATTTCTTGGTATATATGACAATAATGCATGCAACAAAACAAACCTCTGAATTTCAGTCCTGTGATCCAGATGACTTGCAGATCGATCCTTTTTAACCAATGATGTAGAGAATCCTAAATCCTGAATAATAAGAAAATACAATGGTTAAAACATGAGTAATCTCAGGGATAGGTTCATAAGGCACATCTCTCAATATAGCTGCAGACTTACATCAATAATCTTCATGAGATCTCTAGGTCCGATTATCTCTGGATCATATTTTATGTGGGCTTTATTTGTTGCAAGAGCAACAGAGCTGTACTGTACCCCCCTCGTTTTCATCAGACATGACTCTATTTTATGTACACAGGATGCACAGGTCATCCCTCGAATCTGAAAGAAATTTTACAGATTTAAAAAAAAAACCAATAAACCATTGAAAGGCCTAGTTAACTTTAGAAGCAGAGGGAAGGGGTGCTCTCTCTGGTATAACTTCTGTAGAAGGGTATTTAGGGTATAAGATGGGAAAGTTGTTTTTAACCACCTTCATTAAAATTTCAGAATAATACGGACTTTTACAAAGCTTGTTAAAAAAATTTGGGGAACTTGTAAGACGATTCCTGTTCACATGCCATATATGATTATTACATAAAAAGTACCCCATAAGAGACCTCCATATGTAGGCATAGACTTTGCCCTGTATAACTCTAAAGACTGCATTACCCAATTTTCAATGTAATACTATATGCCCTCAGTAGTGGCTTCCTCTAAAAATAAAAGCTGATCTCGAAGGGTTGGAGAAGCTTGATCCACAGCTTCTTTGTTGTGTCACGTAGTGGCTACACGTAAATTAACACCTAAATTTCACAGTATCTTGGGTGAAGATACATGGACATTCATAAGCAGTGATGCACCTTCTACAAAGCAATCTAAGGTACCAGCAAGTCAGCTTACCACCAGCTCCAGGACACCATTGTCTTCATCATAGTCATCGAGTACAGTCGCCTCAAAGCCCAGTTCCTGGATGAGCTCAGCAATGCCTGAGGGCTGTATAATCATTGGATTGTATCTCACTTCAGCTTTGCCTGCCATTAAAGCTACTAAAACAGAATGTATACCTAAAAAATACAAAATACAATCTAAAATCATATAGATAATACAGCGGATTTCGGAATGTATATTTTCCTTAATAAGGCTACATGCACACTGCCGTGAGCCTGACGCACCGTAGCACGGCAGGCACACGGCAGCGTGCGGCGAGAGGAGGAGGAGGTGAGCGCAGCTCACCCCCGCCCCTCTCCATAGGAACATATGGGCCATGGCGCCGTAATACGGGAAAAGATAGGACATTTCCTATCTTTTCCCGGGCTACGGAGCGGTACGGTGCCGCACGGTCCCGTACGATGCCGCCAGCCCATAGAAGTGTATGGGGGACGTATATTGGCCGTATATACGTCCCCCATACATGTGTGTGAATGCAGCCTAAAACCATATTTTTAAAATGGGTTTATTTCCCGAATCTACTTTCAAGAGCGGTTTTAGGTGAGGCCCTGGTCAAAACAAAATAAAACTATTTTATGAACAGTCACATTCAGTAAGATCCCTTAAGCCCTATAATATGGGACTGTAGGAGAATTTTATAGGAAATAGACTGATGATAGGTGGATTGATGATAGAAGATAAATATGAAAGATAATACGGCAGACTTCGGGTTACATACAAGTTAGATTGTTTAGGTTTGTTCTTAAATTAAATTTGTATACAAGTCGAAACTGTATATTTTATAATTGTAACCTCCTGACAACATTTTTTTTTTTTGCCCCAGTGACAATTGGATTTTCAAAATTTTTTTCTGTAATGGGACCAAGGATTATCAATAAAGCTTCATTACAATAATAATCACTTTATTATCCTTAAAGTGAAAATACAGTTATTGCACGCAACTCCATAAAAAGAACAATACAATTGCAGTAAATGACATAACATTAATACAGATACACACATCCTGATAAAAAATAAATAAAATCCCCTAAAACATAGATTAGTACACTAACATGCGTCAAACAGTTACTGCATACAGGTTTAACCATCACTATACAATCTAACAGCAGATGGGACAAAACTGTTCTTCATTCTATCCATCTTGCACATCCATCGCTGAACATACTTTGCTGACTAGCTAACCATGGCATGATTTGAGTTTCTTGGGTCCCCGATAATCTTATTGAACCTGCCAAGCCCTTGCATATTCAGAACTAGCACCCAGGAATCCCACAAGATTCCTACTACAGAGCCAGCTTTCCTGATCTGACTATCTAGTCTAGACATGTCACGAATTGTGATTCCTGTACCCCATGCTGTGGCCGCAAAAAATATCTACATAGACCCCCAAGTACTTATATTCAGAGACTTGCTTGGCTAC
Organism: Engystomops pustulosus; assembly: GCF_040894005.1. Classification (NCBI taxonomy): domain Eukaryota; kingdom Metazoa; phylum Chordata; class Amphibia; order Anura; family Leptodactylidae; genus Engystomops; species Engystomops pustulosus. Next base: position 75,949,598 of record NC_092419.1, on the reverse strand, counting down.
AGGCTCATCTATGCAGACAGGTAGACAGACATCACTCTTTTTCCGTCTGAAATCAATAACTAGTTCTTTAGTTTTCCCAATATTATGCAGTGGCCCATTTTCCTTACACCACCTTGCATAACAGTTTACTATAGTATGATACAGTCATCATTATCACGGATGTAACCTACCACAACCATATAGTCACTAAATTTCTGCCAAAAACATTTCCTTAACGCATCTTCAACCCCAACACTTTTCCTGTGTGCAAACTGGAGAGGATCCATAAATGACTCCACCTGCTCCGAAAGGTATTGTAACATTAAAGGGGTTATGCCACAAAACTAATTACATCAAATAGCTCAGCAAGAGGTTAAAATATTTCAAAAACCTATTCATAATGGTTACCTAGTATATAGCCAGTAGTCCCCTTCCCCTAGTATACAGCCAGAAGCCCCCTTGTATATAGCCAGTGCCTGCCCCCACCCAGTATATAGCCAGTGCCTGCCCCCACCCAGTATATAGCCAGTGCCTGCCCCCACCCAGTATATAGCCAGTGCCTGCCCCCACCCAGTATATAGCCCAGTGATGGCGAACCTTTTAGAGACTGAGTGTCCAAACTACAACCAAAATTCACTTATTTATCATGAAGTGCTAACATGGCATTTCAAGCAGTAACTTATTGCTGCCTGTTCTTCAACATCATTCCATTCTATTGGCTCTCCTAAGGCCACAAATAGAGTTGAAAGAAGGTGGGCAAATTCAGACCATCATTTTAGCTTCTCTCCAGGGAAAATGGTGGGTCCAGCAGGATGACCTCCAAAGACAATGCAGTTCTGTCCTTCTCTCTTTTCCCGCAGTTCAAACAGCCAATGAAATGTCGCTTTAAAATAGCTCTGATAGCGGTATCTTTTAAGATGCTTGGGACTGTGGGAAGATTTGGTGGATTTGATCCTGTTTGGTGAAATTGGGACAATGGCCCACAGTGCCCACAGAAAGGGCTCTGAGTGCCACCGCTGGCACCAGTGCCATAGGTTCGCCACCACTGATATAGCCAGTGCCTTACCCCCCACAGTATATAGCCAGTGCCTTGCCCCCCCTGTATATAGCCAGTGCCTTGCCCCCCCTGTATATAGCCAGTGCCTTGCCCCCCCTGTATATAGCCAGTGCCTTGCCCCCCCTGTATATAGCCAGTGCCTTGCCCCCCCTGTATATAGCCAGTGCCTTGCTCCCCCTGTATATAGCCAGTGCCTTGCTCCCACAGTATACAGCCAGTGCCTTGCCCCCCCTGTATACAGCCAGTGCCTTGCTCCGACAGTATACAGCCAGTGCCTTGCCCCCACAGTATACAGCCAGTGCCTTGCCCCCACAGTATACAGCCAGTGCCTTGCCCCCACAGTATACAGCCAGTGCCTTGCACCCCAGTATATAGCCAGTGCCTGCCCCCTTGTATATAGCCAGCAGCACCCTGCCCATCCTAAAAAAACAAAACAAAAAAAACTCCTCTGTACTCACCTTTCCGACAGGGGACCCTGGGTAGATGCCCTGTCTGCTTGAAGGACCATCTACCATCAGATTACTGATGGTAGACTGTCCACGCAATCCTGCTAGTTACCTTAGAGGGTTGTTGTCCGTCTTTTTCATAGTTTCAGGCTTCATATAAGCCACTAATTATGCACACATCTGCCACTTAGCATTCCCCTCTTTGTACTGCCCACTCTTCACAGACAGCCAGAGACATCAACCAGCTGTCTGCAAACCTCGTGCATGCAGGGAAAAAAGCATACCTTCAGCATCCCACTAGTTACTACTGCTGCTGCGCAAAGAATGGTGAACTCACGCATGCTCAAGATTTGCAGACAGCCGCTCAGGTGCCTCAGGCTCACTTACAAGTTTTTATAAAGTTATTGTACAGCTTATTCCAAAGCCCTTATTCCAAAGCCCTGAAACTTTGAAAAAACATGGACAACAACATGTATATAATTGAGCATAATTGAACATGAGCATAATTGTGTGAACTACCATCAGTAATCTGATGGTAGATGTCCTTTAAAGGAAACCTACCATTTAATTTGATGCATTAGGACCCAAACATATGTTGAGAATGCTGTAGCTACACTGATGCAGGATCACTGGTTAATCCCTGAGCTGAGTGGTTTTGCTGAAAAACAATAACATTCAGGACTTTGGGAAAGAAGGGTCAGGCTGGCTGACTAGATAAACACATTACACATGGAGCTTGTAATAACAAATGGATTACAATGACTAATCAACCTGACCTGGATCACTCATACACAGCAGCTGGGGGTTGGTGCAGCAATTGATTATTCTGTCTTCAGGCACAACCCAGGGATTACATCATCCTCTCCTGCAGTGAATAACCCATGTGCTAGGACAAGCGTTGAACCAACCACAGAAGCGACAGAGCTTCAATATCATAATGTTATATCTGTTTTATCAGCAAAACCACTCAGCACAGGGATTAAACAAGATATGATCCTGCATCAGTGTAGCTACAGCATTCTGAAGGTATGTTTGCTTCTTAATGCATTAAATCAAATGGTAGGTTTCCTTTAACAGCATATAGTAATATGCTTTATGCAGCCTCATTGCCATACACTGCAATACAACAAAGGAAACTCATTGAGGTCTATGAGAGATACAGTCATGGTGCAAGGAGAAAGAGTAGAGAGAAGATGTCAAGCCTTTCGCACCCATCCCATCGAGACATCGATCATAGCACAGTAGTAGGTAGGCTTGACTACTTCTGTTGGCACTCCACTCTCTTGACTTAAAAGGACCTCATTTGCATAGACACAGGTTATGTGAAGTGCTGATGGTGGTTAAGGAATTAACTCATCCTGACAATTTCACTATAAAGATATCACTAGTGGCTCTCTCTCTACATTTAAAAGACCTCACCAAAAAGGAAATGTCCTCCAAAAATTCTAATTGTTTTTAAGATCTTTGAAATATGAATCAGCTGACTACTGACCATCTTCCCTGCGGAGATTTCGTTCTATATTTGCTACGCAGGATGCACACGTCATGCCGGAGACCTGAATGAAACATTTGTCCGTAGTTCTGGCTTCCTCCTGGCTGTGCTCCAGGGATTCTTTGCTAAATGCTTCTTTTGGGTGGAATGAATTGCGTTGAGGTTTCAGTGCAGGTTCCAGAGGAATTTCAGGTAACAATCCTAATAGAAAGGGAGAAAAACATAGCCTTCAGCAAATAAGGTTACAGAATTATTGTATCTCGAAACACAGTACATAAAAGCAAAGGTTATAAAATCGCATTAATTAAAATCATAAGAAAACACTTCATGTTGAGTTTTTGTGTCTTCAGCAAACTAAAAGTAGTCTACCAGCAGTAACAAAACTTTAGAGAGTACTGACAATAGCCCTTATAGCTGTGTAACCATATCTTCGTGTATGTAGCTGCTGGACTGTGTAACATACATTTATATTCCAAGATTGTAGCTGGATTTGGAGCACTAGTGCACCAGAAAGACCGAGTCTAGCTACAATGCTGGAATATAAATCTATTTTCATGGTCCTGCTGCTATCAACATGGTATAACACAGTTCTCTAGGGGCAAATAACTAACAGTACCTGTAGCTTAGTATGGCAAAACTGCTAGCAAACTCTGTTCAAATGCACCGAGAAACAATAATGCAACATGAAACACTTTTTCTGCTTTTAACATTTGTTTAATAAACATCAAAGTAAAAAGTAAATGGCCACAGTCACTTAATAAGAGTCTAAAGGAACATAAAAGGAGAACATGGCAGACAAGCAGGGAATAATCTCCCATAGACGCTGACTGCCTTTTATTACTACTGATCCCAACCGATCAGCCAGAAAGTTTGTACTAAAGGTCTGATGTCTCCCTCATCAGAGCAAACCTGTTCATACTATCAACATAAAGGTCTTTCTTTTTATATTTTCTAGTCAGACTGTGATCATAGATAATGTATTTATTGTATTTTCATTATGCTTACCGTACATGGTTGTGTTAGCCACAACGCTAGGAATTGTTTAGTAATGAAATGAGGTTGGTCCGGTGCTGCCTCCCGAAGGATATCTCCTGTGTGGTGTATCGCCGCACTACTCAGGATATGTGGAAAGTGGTCTATGTTTGTGGTTCAATCAGGTGGCGCACTCAGTGTTGGAAATTTCGATTTGCATTGCCCTGGAGGTATCTGTATCGCACCCTCGGCATAGTCTTTGTCCACTTGATAAAGGGGAACTTGTCCCCGAAACGTGTTGTGTTTTTAACACTTACAATAAATCAGTTCGAAATTTCCAACTGTGTGCGCCACCTGACTGGACCACAAACATAGATTATTGAAGGTTAAGGGCACACATGAAATCCTAATCAATGTTAAGATCTTGAGATTCTCACTACTTTTCTCACCAGTCTATTGTGAGGCTCAGCCATCAAAATGAAGACCATTCTAAAAAGCTTAAAGGGTATGTTCTCACAGCATTATCTGCAGTAGATCCACAATGGGTGCACATGCCACAGAAAAGACTCACTGGACAGCTGGTGATATTGAGTCAAATATGCAGATTTATTTTTATAGGCCAATTAATCCATTTCAAAACTATAATCTATAACCATAACCAATTATACAACAACCAGATTTATTTAATTGTTTCCCCCAAATTCCTTCCTCATCCAATCCCTTTCCTTCAATGGTTGAACTTGAGGGACATTTGTCTTTTTTCAACCGTATAAACTATGATACTATGAACCTAGATTGGTTCAGAGCTACCATTTCAACACTATTTAAAGTCTTTGGGCCCCCATAGAACGTGACTATACTGAGAAGATACAGATCATGTAACAAGTAAAGGATGGAGAAGGGACACAGTGATAGAATAACTATACTCACCAGCTAGTGAGGCGTCAAATCCCATGTCTTCTATTGCTGCCCGGATAGATGCAGGGTTGGTAACAACAGGGTCATATTCCACTGTCCCATTTTTGTTTGCCAGTGACACACTAATAGTCTTTATACCCGGCTTCTGAGAGATAAGCCCTTCAATAGATTGCACACAAGAATTGCAAGTCATCCCTTCAATGTTCACTACAATGACTTTAGAGGACATCTCCTGATGAGTCCGGGGCTCTGCGGCACTGGTTTCTGATAATTCCTGGACAATGGAAGAGTTACTATTTTCCAGGCCATTGCAGGGTCTGACTTTAAAAGTGCTGGGTGACAAAGATTCAATGGCCCTACATAGTGCATCGGAACTAAGGACATTTGGACTATAAGTAATGACAGCTGATTTCTTTTCTAATGATACTTCAATACTGGACACCCCTGGGTGAGAAGACATGTTACTCTCAATGTTCACAACACATGATTTGCAGTGCATGCCATCCACCTGAAATACAGCTCTGGTAAGGTCACTAAGAGACTTTGGTCTGGCTTGGGCTACATCTCCAATGCCATTAGTCAAACGTGAAATGTCAATGACTCCCAATTTTGGAAGGGGTTTGTTTTTGATCGATGCTGCAAAACCAGCTTCTTCTATTTGGCTCCTGATTTCTGCAGCGGTGATGAGGTGAGGTTGGTAGATTATGTGAGCTTCTTGACTGTCCAGGGACACTGCCAAAAAGGAAAATTACTCATCATGTAACAAAGCTCTTACAAGTGGAAACGTATAAATGACATAAGGTCCCCATACTGAACAGTTCACCAGGGTCTGAAACACTATCACGTATGTTGATAAACAATACATTGTGGTGCTAGAAGGCAAAAAGTAGGAAAGCAGCACTCTGTGTCAAATAGGTGTTTATTTCACCACTGGTGAAATAAACACCTATTTGACACTGAGTGCTGCTTTCCTACTTTTTGCCTATTGGATACTTGGGATCCTTGAGTCGGACCTCTACAAGCCTGCACCCTACCCTTGGATATAATCCGTATTCACAGTGCCGCTTCATCCCTCTATTTGCTATTGTGGTGCTAGAATAGAACAGCTTAAAAGAAGTCTAGCCCTTCCACTAAGCATTACATTCCCAACATATCTTTATATATTCTGTCCTTTCCAAGTAATCTGTATGCGAATGGGGCACCTAGGTCGTATCCACAGCACCGAGAAAACTGCTATTCCGGCCTAAATCATTCCCCTCTTCTCCGAATGTGAGCCTGTGCTTCTCACAAGAGAAATCTCCTGCTTATCTGATGCAGAGGGGAGTGGTACGGGCAGGAATAGCATTGCTCCATATGCAGAGGACACACCTGGGAGCAGCCACTACCTCATTAGCATACAGATTACAATGGGAATTTCTCAGAAATGACACAATGGACAGAAATAATAAAGGTATTTTCTAAATCACAGTGCATTTCTTTACAGGATGCTGCCAGCAGATTATAAAGCAATGGGACTATATAGACCAGGGTTCCCCACACTACGGCCCGCGGACCGTTTCGATCCGGCCCCTAACGCTTGCCGCCCCCGAGGCCTTCGACGCCCGGGCAGGAGCCTCCGTCCGTCCGCAAACGGCTGCTCAAGCACTATTACTGGAGCGATGTGGCCGGAAGACAACCCTGGCGCACATCGCTCCATGAATTAGGATGCGCGGCCAAATGATGACGGGAGACTTAGGCAAGTACAGGGTTTTTATTTTTTATTAAAAAAAGGGCAGTAAAAAGATTGTGGTGGCCGGAGGCCAATAGTTAGGGCAGTATAGGGGCAGCTTAGGAAATAATTAATTATGAGGGGCAGCATAGGAAATAATTATGAGGGGCAGCATAGGAAATAATTAATTATGAGGGGCAGTATAGGAAATAATTAATTATGAGAGGCAGCATAGGAAATAATTAATTATGAGGGGCAGCATGGGAATTATGGATGCGGTCACATGTACCGCTATTTATTTTTAAACTTTAGTCTGAGGTCTGAGGGGGACAGTGAACGGCCCCCTATGTAAAAAGTTTGGGGACCCCTGATATAGACGTTGGATACTTTCCAACCTACCATTTATATTCTATTCTGGGAATAGCTCTCAATCATAAAATTCCACAAACCCCTTTAAACAGCTGCCATTCCATTGAGGCACCTATTTCCATATGTTTCAATAGACTGCTAATAAATCCAACAATAAACCACAATGTAAACTGTACAGAGAATAACATTATCAACCATTTAAGATAAAGTTTGTGTGCTGTGTAATATATATAAAAATAATTGCTTATATATTTTAATTGCTTTCCTGCACAAAACAATAGTTACCTCTGATGTTTAGATAAGATTTCATCAAGTGAAAATCCAGGAATACCACAACTTCTGGAAGTTACACCCATATGCGATGCTTACTGCATGACTCTTCTAAGGAATGTTTGCATTGTATACATCAGTCATGTAAGTCTTGCATATGGGTGTAACTGGATTTTCATTTGATACCCCGAAATATTATCTAATACATAAGGTTGCACGTGCATGCCACTATTAAGTGGCGGTGCATTAAGCTATTATTTTAGGACAGAACTAAACCCATGGTATACTAAAGTGGTATGATAACTAAGACATAAGAAATAACATTCAAAACATATTACCTTTGATACGCTGAACTCCTTTGAGTTTCCCTATTTTGCCTTCTATAGTACTTGTACAGGAATGGCAGGTCATGCCTTCCACCTTCATTTTCACCAGTACATCTCCAGTCTGATAGTCCTGAGCAGCTGAAGAGATCCGATTTGTACCCATAGCTTCTAGTGAGAGTCCTGTAACCTGCTGGATGATAGTGTCAGTACTCAGGGTTGTGGGGATGAAAGTGACACTGATGGCTTGGTCCGTTGTGCCCGAAGCATCCAAGACTCCCTTCAGCTTTAGGAGCTCAGTGCAAATGTCCTCTATAGACTGCTCAGACGACGTGTGGAATAAGGTGCTCTCTGTAGGTACAGGCTGAGGGGGTGTGATAACAGGTGCACTCTCAAATCCCATATCCTCAATAGCTTCCTGCAGGGAATCTGACGTCTGTAGTGTAGGGTCGTACATAATTGCAGCATTTTTTCCCTCCAGCGATACCTGAGAAGACATACAGAAGCCAAATAAAACACAGGAACAACCAAGCCAGCCAAAAATATCTGCAGCACATGAATGAAGAGCACACACAACCGGTTTTGTCAGATGTACTCAGACGTACCTGTCATTTTGCCACTTTATTTTCTTAATAATAGCAGACTATGAAGTTAAATGTAAGAATACTTTTGAACTCTTATGAGAGGCTCCCAATGGCTGCACTTAGAAATCTACCATATATACTCGCGTATAAGCCGACCCAAGTATAAGCCAAGGCCACTAATTTTACCACAAAAACCTGGTAAAACCTATATTTTTTTTACTCGAGTATAAGCAGAGTTTGGGTTTTCAGCACATTTTTTGTGCTGAAAAACTAGGCTTATACTCAAGTATATATGGAAAGTGCAGTAGGAGACTCCTAAGAGTCGGACATTTGTGACCATAAATTGGCTGCAGATGGAGGTCATGTCCATGAACAAATGTCCTTCCAGGAACTTGCTCTTATATTCTGAAGCCTTTTAAATGACTCAGGATAATAGCCAAACCATAAAGCTTCTTCCTGAAGGAATAGACACCCAACTACAGACTAGAATGTTTTGGAGTAAATTCTTCTTATCAATGTAGCATAGAGAACTGGATTGACTGTGTGAGGCTACCAATAAGGGGCAGGAAGGGGGAGCTTTCACCTTAAGGAGTCTAAATTTGCAAGTGCGAGGGAAGCATATGGCAGGAAAGATGAAGGGGCAACAACTCCAAATTATAGTTTAAGGCACCTTGCTGTACTTTCTACATTTTAGATAGAATAGAAATGAAAACAGCTTTCCCTCCAATCTGGGTTTACTGTTTCTATACAAAACTCGGTGGGTTCAGGTTGTGTTCACACGTCTTCAAACTTGCAAAATTGCAGCAGAGCTATGACCAGGACCCTATAGCTGGGAGGCCCACAGCACTTCTCATAACCAGATTAGTGCTGTTAGAGTAATATGTGACTTATTTTTCAAAGGAGCCATTTCTGTAACATTAGAGATGGAGCAATGAAGAAGTCACTGTAATATCTTGCAACTATCATTCCTGGATAGAGATTGCCCAAGTTTTCTAAAGCTGGGTGGTATTAAATGGTAACCTATTGGCTATTCAGCAAGCCTATAACACCCCAAAAAAGCTGGACCCTGTGGCTGATCAAAGTAAAACGTGCTGATCATCTGTAATGTGTCAGGGCTACATTTTACACCTGGATCCATGAGCTCAATTACAAATATGTGCAGTGATTTCCATAATTAAGGTATAGTAAAGTTTAGGATGAAAATTTGAATGTTGCCCTGCAGTCAAAACATAAAATAAAACTTTTATTATTAAGTTCCAGAAGAAAAAATAAATAACCTCAGCTATATGCCCCAGCAGGAGACGCATCACCACAACACATAATAAGTTTAATTCGAACAATGAGAATAATCAATTTCTTGTTAAACGTCAGTAAAAGGCAATTTAATCCCTAGCTGCTCATTACTGCCTATGATATTTTCCTCTTCCGTGCCCTGTAGCCATCAATGTACCCGCAATTAGAAGGAATCGGCTGCTGGATGAGGATTCAATTAAAAGCAAATCAGAAATGGAAGTGGCAGCTACAATGTCTGTGCGAAGCGAAGGGACACAGCTGTGGTGGGATGTGTTCAGGTACTCTCGGACCACACGCATACAGTGGATCATTTTTATTGTTGACAAAACTAAAAAGGAGGAAACTGCTTAGGTAGCTATTCACCATAAATTAGAATGACATTGCTCAATTATACATCGTGAATCACACCGGTTGTTTTGATGGCAGGTGGTGATAAACCACAAGATACTGTGTCTGGCACAGGCTTCAATCTGTAAGGCTAGTTATGCTAGTTATGGGCACACACACATGCCCTCCAGAGCCACCAAGGTAGTTATGCATATGGTCTTTGTCCTGCAATGGATATTCTAGTGACATCACATGCATCAAGCCAAAACTGAAACGTCAAGATGATGCCAGGAAGTGAATGCTCAAAACTGCTTTAGCAAGGATGTATTTTTCCTCATTTCCTCAATTTTTTCAGGTGACCGTGTGAGCATATAGTGGATTGGGAGCCACAAGCAGACACCAGGACTTTGTGAAAATCTCAATGATACCATCTTACATTTTGGTAGATTCAGCATTACACAAGTAGGAACTTTGAACAGAGCAAACAAAAACCTGTAAAGAGCCACAGGGGCAGAGAGTACATCATCTTAAGAGATTTTCAGCAGCTTCCAACTTAACTAGTGACTAGGTCTTTAAACTGTGGGACATTAGGCAGGAGAGATCATCGCTGCAGGATTCTCACAGCTCATCCGAATACAGAGCTCAAAACTCTTATTTTTGGATTAAGCTAAATCTCCCAGAATATAGAAGTATGTCAGTGTGTTCCTTTCCCTACCATGGATAACACTTTTGTGGGGCTTAAAGGGGTTGGCCACTTTAACATAAGTTGCCCATGTGACTTTACTGCTTTAATAATAATCCTTGAATGTTCATCAATTGATTCAGCATTCCTGATACTTACATTTGTGCTCTCTGCAAACTGTCAGTGTACAGGTCTATGTTTACCTGTCTGAGCTCTGATGAATAAAAGGGGCCTACAGCAGGAAATTATGACTCAGCGCTGGAGAGACAGGAAGGTGTGTATGAACTCCCATTCAAACCTAAAAAGTGCAAATCACTGTACAAACGGTACAAATCAAGTATCACCGCAACAACCTGTATAATAAAATTAAATAAATAGTCACTGAACCCGCATAGTGAGCACTATTAAAAAAATGCTAAAAATAAAGGAGAAACACATTTTACCACAAATAATACCAGTAAAAAGTACAAAAAAAAAAAAATCAGAGCTACTACTCATAACATAACAAAGCTATGCAAATAGGATGTTACCGTAATCGTACTGACCCATATAACATAAGTAACATGTTATCTATGCTATACAGTGAACAGCAAAACAAAAAAAAAAGATAAGTCAATTCCAGAGTTAATTATATTTGAATCCCTCCTAATAAATTTTCATCAATGGGGTATTACCACCTCAAAATGGTTCACTATAAAGGTCATCTACCGTATATATACTAGAGTATAAGCCGACCCAAGTATAAGCCAAGACCACCAGAAACGTCGAAAACCTACTGACTTGAGTATAAGCCAAGGGTGGGAAATGCGTTGGTCACAGCCTCCCAGTATATAGCCAGCCCGCCCCCAGTAGTATATAGCCAGCCATAGATACTCGAGTGTACTCGAAAAAAGGTGTAATTTGTGGGGATTTCCACTATTCTGGTACCTCCGGAACTTTTCAAATGTGTCAGGGCACCTAAAACCTATTACATCAAAATCTGCCCTCAAAAATCTCATTGGAGTTCCTTCCCTTCTGTTCCATGCTTTATCCCACATACAACAGGTAACAACCGCATGTGGGGTATCTCCATGCACGGGACAAACTGCACAACAAATTTTGAGATTTGTTTACTCCTTTTAGCCAGCATAAATGTGTACATTTTTGGAACCAAATAAACACTTTATTGTCAAATTCTGCACATTTCAAATAGAACTTCCATATAATTTTAAATCACATGAGAATATTAGAGGGTTAGACGGCTTGACTAAAGCAGTTCTGAATAGTTTGAGTGGTGGCGATTTATAAATGGGCTGCATTGCCAGGGTTTCTAATAAATAGGACTTTCAAAACCCCCATTAAAAAAAAAATTCTGCTGAAAAAAATAAATTCGGAAATTTCCTAGAAAATTTGGAAAAGTGCTGTTTGATTTGTAAATCTCCTAACATCCTTATAAAATAAAATGGCAAAAAATTATGCCAATATAAAGCAGACATATGGTAAAAGATCATTACTAATTTGGATGTTAAAAACATCTTTTGAAAAGCATAACATTTAGAAATCTGAGAATTGGGAAATTTTCAAATATTTTTACATTTTTTCATAAATAAATGCAAAGAGTATCAAGTAAAATGTCCCTCTAATGTGAAGTACAACTTCTTACAAAAAAACTATTTCAAATTCACTTTGGCAAGTTAAAACGCTCTAAAGTTATTACTGCACTTAGTGACATGTCAGATTTCAAAAATCAAGCTGGTCCTCAAGCTGAATATGAGTTTAGTCCTTAAGGAGTTAAAAATAAAAATTGGTTTTGGGACCCAAGAAGCTAAATCTTTTCTTTATTGTGTTTGTTGTGTGGTCAGCACCAAAGAGGATTCTACCCAATCCAAGACCAACTGTGCCATTTAGCAATCTGTGACACACAAGAGAACAAGGCTGAACGCTGATTGCACAAAACTAATGCAACATCCCCCATGGGGCCTAGCGTTTCTTCTGTGGCTGTAGACAGCTGGGGCCTAGAGTGGCTGGCTTTTGCAGCCTTGGGCGCACTATGGTCACGGTGCTTGGTATTGGGACCGGAGGATGGGCCTAAAGCCTGGCAGATCTCCAGCAGGGGGTTTGTGCAAGAAAAGTAGAGGGAGAGGCTGATGAAAGAGGTTTCCCCCTGAGGTGTATATGGGAATCCTTGGGCGATGGAGGATGGGGGCCCTTGATGGTGAAGCAGTCTAATACAGGGATCAAACGGAGGCACGTTGTGCAAATCAACTCGCGGTTCTTTATTTGAACTCCATTGGCATTTGAACTCCTAACATCAACATCAGCAGGTTCAGCAGTCTGGAAAGCTGGTAGGAGATATCTGGTCCAAAGGAAGATATGCTCACAGCCTGGTAGTAGCTTCAGGCTGGGCTGGAAGAGATGGAGCAGAGTCTGGACAGTGGACATCTGCTCTGGAGCTTTGTCTACTGACTTGCCGAAGGTGTCAGGCAGTTGGCCTGAGATACCTCTTCCACTTCCTGGTAGTGTGTCTGGATGGTAGCGCTGCAGGAGCTCCACACTGGACCTGCTTCTCAGTATGCTGACTAAAAACCAAGACCAAGGGTTGGCAGCACTGTCCAAGCAGCTTCAAGCTTGCTTTACAATTAGAACACATCATATCACTGGTTACAGACAATTGCTATGTTAACTGTTTCCCTCCCAGGCAGTGGTTAAAGCTGCAATTACGAAGTTCCCCACTTTTGAAGACCACCTAGCGAGGTGATCAGTCTCCCTAGGCAGCTTCAAACATGGAGAGGGTGCCATTTGCAACAACTACCCACCCTATACATCGGCAGGGTTGTTGCACTAACATACTCAACTAATTTATTAGAGAAGACAGCTAAATAAGCACAAAAGACAACTAAGAGACAGCTAAAGACACTAGTCAATGACAACCATGGTTGTAAAACAGAGCTATTGAATTAAATTGAGCCATATAAAACTAACATACCTGGATACTATGAACTCCATTGAGGCTGCCGATCCTTTGTTGGATGGTCTGGACACAGGAGTTGCAGGTCATCCCCTCCACGGGGATAACAGCCTTCAGCGCTCGCAAAGCCATCTTCAACCAGCTTTAATCACTAGACTATAGGAAACAGAATGGTTACTGTAAGACACACAGAAGAAAAGCATACAAGAATACATGGATATGGCATTAGCACTGGGATCCTGGATGTCCCAAGCTGCAATGATATATACTGAAAATCAGTATCCGATGCTGCTACTTGGACACCCAGCCACACCACGCACTCCTCCTCTGTGAAGATAATATAGTAATAGTCTGGGCTACTGATGTCACCAATGCCCTCCAGCAGCTCTGGAATAGATGGCTAATTTGATTCTAGGACGGCTGCGACGTGCATTGCTTATCTATGATCTGAAACTCTGTGTCCAAGATGCAATTCAGACATAGACTTATTCATTTCCTATCTTTAACCAAGATAACTTGAAGCGAATAATGCTACTTTTCAGCAGATCTCCAATAGAGAGAGAAAACAAGGACCCGGCATGATGAGGTGATATGATCATAACAATTTCTTATATTAGGACACCATGATTAACTCTTAAACATTTGCCCTGGAAAACTCAACCAATGAAGTTTTTTTTAATTGCAGAAATGAATAGAGCTGGTGATAATAGTAAACTTTAATACGTCATTATTAATTATTAATAAAGCAAAAAACATTATTGTATGTAACTGCTGGGATCAGCACCACAGTTACTCACCCGTGTAACCTGCAACCCCCCATGCTGGGCACAGGGGTGCCGATTGTTGCCAAGGCCGCTGTGGGGTCCACCGAAGTGCCTGTTGGTTGATGCTGAAAAGCACAATCTAACAGTGTGCCTGTCAGCCTACATAGGTTCACAGTTGTAATATATTGAAGTACATCAGTATTGCAGTATATTACACTGAATCAGTGATTTTTGTCCCACCCTGGGACAAAATAAAACATTTATAAAAGTAGAAAAAAAATATAAAAGAATAAAAGTCCCTTAACGCCCCATCCATTGCAAAAACACATTTAGCCTAAAAAAGCGAGTATCACCTCAAGAATACTACATTTTTGGTATTGTTGCATCCATAACAATGGTGAACCTGTATGGTGAATGTCTTGGGGTTAAAAAAAAGAAAAGAAGCACACAAATATTACAATATTTTCACACACAACCCAATAAAAACAGGATCAAAAATTAACATTTACCCTTGCATGGTACCAACAAAAAGTACAACTTGTCCTGCCCTTAAACATCGCAGTCAACACAACAAGCAAAAACAACAGAATATCTCACAAAACAAATTCTGTATTCTGTAAAACAGATCATACATAAGCTATATAAATGAGGTATCAGTATCCAAAAGTAATATAACCAGGTGGTATGGGCAAGTATAGGAAATTACCCCCAGTTATGCAAATATAAATAACCAAAAGTTAGAGCAATAAAAAAAAATATTCTATGCAATAGATAAATACAATATCAAACTTTATTAAATCATCTAATTTAATATTAAAACGTAGCCAACATCAAAACACAATTAAAAGGGTGCGTATCACAATACATGTTATCCTATATCTTATCCTATGGAGTCTCATGCTTAGTAATTATATATAGTAACATTCTACATGTAAAAGCAAGCAAAAACATATAATGCTTAGTACAAGGATAGATACCAGGAAGTACACAGGTAATACCACACCAGAAATATGGTCATATGGTGTGGTATCCATCCTTCTGGTATGGTATTATCTGTGTACTATATAATTACTAAGCATGAGACTCCATAGGATAGGATATAGGATAACATGTATTGTTATACACACAGCGGGCAACGGCCGTCTGAATGTAGCCTATTGTGATGAAAAATGAGAATTTGTATATCATGAGCTGATATCATTGGGATATAATTTCTTTGTCTATAAATAAAGTATACAAAAAGAAACATATTGCAATTATAAAGTAAACTACAAAATTCCCTAGTATCATCTTCTCTACTGGTTTAAGCTATTTTCTAGAAAGCTTATGCTGGCATGTCAGAATATGCTTGCTAAGCATTCCAGTCTTTCCAGGGATTGTAACAGTTGTACCTACCAGCCGTCAATGGTCTGGACCGTGGAAGTAACAGGAGATCCTTGCACAAATAACAGTCCTTGTAGCAAAGTAAATGAACTGTGAAATGTTAAGGGAATTTGCTACACAAGATTCTGTATTTCCCAGGATCCCCATCTAGGATTTCCTCAGTTAACTCCTAACTAAAATAAGAAGCCCTTGCTATTTCTCTATGGAGGATGAAGTGGCAGCAGGCACACAGCAGCCCGAATGTGTAAATGTCACCTGCACCCAAAGCTATGTAATTGTCCAGGACGTCGGCTGCCGGCCAATGAGGCGGTGCTAAATAACTAGGCTTGTGGTTGCTTATTAAAGGAATTTGTAGTAAAGCGGCTTATTCCTTATCTCGAGTAAACACATTTAATAAAGTGTAAATTACCAGTAATCTGCAGAAATTCTGCAACAGAAGGGAATTGGCCGATACAACTTCCCTATTCATTCCTGTATGTCAAGGCACTTGGGTCACGTTGTGTGACACATAACAGAAGAGGAACCATCCACCCATCTACCCATATATAACTGGATGATCAGGATCGGCAGCAATCACCTCTATTTTAAAGGACATCTACCATCAGATATAGTGATGATGGACTCCTACAAGATAACTATTCATTGATTTGTCTTCTTTCTTAGAATTTTTTTAATTAAATCCTGAAACAGTGGCATGTTTGTAAAAAAAAAAGTTTATAAAATATGCAAATGAGCCAGCAGCAGAGATGTCAGTCTGTAAATCTCAGGATTTCATAAAAACTTTGTAGGATAGAAAACTAATCAATAAATAGGTATGTTATCGGAGTTTGCCATCGGTATATCTAATGGTAGAAGCCCTTTAACCCCTTAACGACCTGGCCCTTTTTAGTTTTTTTTACTTCCATTTTTCACTCACCACCTTCAAAAATCCATAACTTTTTCATTTTTCCATGTTCAGATCTGTGTGTGTACCTCCTGTACAAAAATTATTTTTTAAATTTTGCAATCTTCTGGCACCAATAACTTTTTCATACTTTGGTGTACAGAGCTGTGGGTGGTGTCATTTTTACGACTTTTGATGGCGTTTTCATTGCTATAATTTTTAGGACTGTGCGACCTTTTGATCACTTTTTAAAGATTTTTTTTTATATTTTTCAAAAATGGCGAAAAAATTTGCCATTTTCGGCCATTTTAATATACTGATAGATCGGGCATTTTCAGATGCGGCGATACCTAATTTGTTTATGATTTTTACTGTTTATTAATATTTATATCAGTTCCAGGGAAATGGGGTGATTTGAATTTTTAGTTTTTTTTATTATAATTTTTTTTTTTTTTTACTTTTTTTATGTTTACTTTTACTATTTTTCAGACTCCCTAGGGTACTTTAACCCTAGGTTGTCTGATCGATCCTACCATATACTGCCACACTGGAGTATGGCAGTATATGGGGATTACAGTAATGAATGGGTTAAAAAGAGACAGCCTCGGGTCTTTGCAAGGCCCGAGGCTGTCATGGCAACGGATTACCGCTCCCCGATGATGTCACAGGGAGCGACGATCCGCTGCAAAATGCCGTCGCCCATGCGCCACCATCTTTTTGAAGGCACCGGCAGCATTGCCGGCGGCGATCAGTGCTAGCACCGATTGTGGGTGTTACCGATAAGCCTTTGCTGCAATATGCAGCAAAAACTTACCAGCTATGGAGAGGGCTTTAGACCACGAGCCCTCTCCATGCACCAGGACCCGGCCCGCGCTGTACTAGTACGCCGCAAGTCGGGAAGGGGTTAAAGCAACACTTTCTGGGCTTCTTGGGACTGTAGGAGGAGTAAGGAGGCGAGAACAGGGTTAGATTATCATAAGAGCTCTTGCCCCGCGATTCTTCCTGTTCAAAAGGACCCTGAAGGGAAGCTACAATGATTATCCCAATTTCCCTTTCTTCTTTCAACGTTATGGGTGTCTTCAAGATGCCATTTCTATAGAAAGCTGTGGCAGAGCAGGGAACAATAAGTTGTTTAATTGCCCTGTCGGCAATTAATAAGTAGGGTTTTGCCTGTAGTTTGGACGCTCAGTCTCTAAAAGATTCACCATCACTGCATACATGGAATATGCCAATACCTGGAATATAGGTATTTAGGTATTCTGTTGACATCAAGATATACAATAGGGCAGTGATGGCAAACCTTTTAGAGGCCGAGTGCCCAAACTACAACAAAGACCCACTTATTTATCGCAAAGTGCCAGCACAGAAATTTAATTTGTGATTTACACTCCCTTCTCTGTCACAGTTTTCATTGATACCAGCACCTGAGGACACCAATAAAGCAGAAAATAGTCCCAGGTACAGCTGTCACTTTAAAATAGCTTTGTGCACAGCAAGTCCTGGGCTGTCTGGGACTGCAGGAAGATGCCAGGAGTCCTCTCTGGTGATGGCCTGAGTGCCCACAGAAAGGGCTCTGAGTGCCACCTCTGGCACCAGTGCCATAGGTTAGCCATCACTGCAATAGGGGGTAAAGTTTAGTTCATGCCTCAAATCCAAAGATAAAAGATAGACTTTTTAGGGTAAGACAGCCATTAGTGCAGGAATAAGTAAGAGAACGCATGAATTTAATAACCTGTAGATCCCCCCCAAAAAACAGAAACTACCTCAAAAGATTTAGCCCGGCAAATGTGTTTTATTTCAACAATATTCTGGGATACCTAGCATACCCTAATTCAGATAATGCCATATGATCTCCATAGGGTTAAAGATGTTGTCAGTTAAGAGGGATAAGGGGTTCCATGTATCCTCTATATATGGCACCTTGTACCCTATTCAGATGTATGGTACTGCCAGAGATGGCAAAGTATCAAATATTACCATTTCCTCATTAAAGGGTTGTGTCGGGATTTGGTCACCCTAGTGGTCAATTTATTTGTATATTACTAGAAGAGTTAACAGAAGAATAGCACAATCAGAAGTTTCTAAAAAAAGAAGCTGCAGAATTTATAGAGAATACAAGTATTTTGCAGAAAGGAAAGGAAATTTCATCCCCTACCTGAGGGGCTGGCAGTTAAATTGGGGAAAAACTGGTAACATGTTCCCCTTAATGTCATAGGAAAGTGGTGGCGAACCTATGGCACGGGTGCCAGAGGTGGCACTCAGAGCCCTCTAAATGGGCACCCTTGCCATCACCCCAGAAGGAAGCTACAATGATAACCAAACTTCTTCTCCTTCTTTCTACTGTATTGGTGTCCTCAGGTGCCTACACAATTTAAACCTGTGACAGAGCAGGGAGTAATAAGTTACTGCTTAAATTGTTGCATCGGCACTTTGTGAAAAATATGTGGGTTTTGGTTATAGTTTGGGCACTCTGTGTCTAAAAGGTTTGCCATCACTGTCATAGGAAGTCCTATTTAGGTTTACAAAGTTGATCTAGATTTTTAGATACATTTTACAGCAGGAAGAGAGTAAAAGAAGGAAGACTAAGCAGCCAGGAAGAATAAGCGGTGAAGACCTCCTTATTTCCTGCAATAGACTATTGATTTTCCGGATTAACCTAAATAAATAAATCAACCCTTCCTTGTTCTCACTGAATGCAAACATTAGAGCTGGAAATACATATTTGCTGTACTGAGCAATTTAAATGAAATCACTAGCAAATGGAATATTAGCCAAGCAGTTCACTATACATGTATACAAGCCCAAACTTAATCCTGTTTATGATACATGGATATACTAAAGTAAGCAGCTAATAGTGCTACAACAGATGCAGCAGTGTAAAACTGCTGGCGTTAACGGATTCCTCCGCTAATGATAGCAAACACTACCGCGCTGTACAATAGAAAACGCCGGACCGCACTGTACGCAGTCCGTCGTATTAATGATGAGGCGGGATTAGGGGCAGGGACTGCTGCATGAAGCTCGGCAGTCACCGCCGGCCTATGGAGTAGGAGGGGCGGTCCTGGGGTGAAGTAGAAACCTCGGACCTTCATGAATATGCCCAACCGCTTACAGCGTGGTCTGGCGTTTTCTATTTAACGTTAGCAGTGTAACACTGCTGTGTCTGTTGTAGCACTATTAGCTGATTACTTTAGTAGCTCCTAGTGCGTTTTTAAAGGTGACAAGTCCTCTTTAACAGGGTTAACACCCGCGATCAGGGTCTGCTTAGAAAATCCACGCCCACACTGTGAAATTTTATAATGATCATCACTATTAGCTAAAACATTTATAAAATTAAGTAAAATTATGAAGTAAAAGGTTTAAAATGATCTATTATTTAAATATGACTAGGGGACTAGGAATACGATATTTTGGCTCTAAATACTGCAATATACTGTACACCAGTACCACAAGATGCCACTAGCAAGGTTTTCTTCTCATTAACAAAATCAGTAAAATAACATTATACAGGGCTTTATAGTAAACAGACCACTTAATATTATTAGAAAATCTTTATAACAATATTTTTACTAAAACAAACAGATTTATTAAATCCATATGCTTCCCCTAAACTCAACAGCTGTATCCCCTCCTCTCCCCAAGTTCACCCCCAGTGGTTTGATCTAGATTATAGTCTAAATGCTTCAAAAAAAAAAAAAAAAAAAGCTTTTTTCCTTGGACCAGAGGTGCTTACGTACATCCTGGTAACTTGGCTTCATCAAAACTGCTGACAGGGTCCTTTTAAAAAAGTTTCCACACTTCTAGGTAAAAGGTTTTTGTATCAAGATCACAATGTAAAGCGTTCTCCAACATTCACACTCCCAGCTCCTACCTCCCATACAAATAATAAAACTACCGTGGATACATTTATGGTATTAGAACTTGTCAGGTACACCCGAGAGCAGCAATAACCATAAGTATGCCATGTCTATGATACATGGATATAAAACTTGACAGCAATTAAAGAAGAGTCATGGTGCTCCATAACAAGTTTTCCCTGTAAAATTACTAATTGCATAATGTCTGCTAGTAAATGATTCAATAATGAAACTGATGAATCGTAAATTTGCAAGTGTGAAACACAACCAAAATTATAAAGAGATGATGGAAAATTTACACAAAACAGTAAAGGACATGCAAATGCACATCCCTATTCCATGTGAAATTACAAGAGGGAGAGGGTGTGGAAAAAAAGGTATAAATCCCATAATCTGGAAGGGTGTGGAAGAGTGAAGGAGAAAACAGAGGCAGCTGGATGACACATGACTAGTTACATGTACAAAGAGAAGGTGGGGACTTCCTCGGGACAGTCACATGAAGATTGTGCAGTTTAAAAAAGGATTCTAGACTATTGCTATTATTAATCCATCCATAGGATGGGGGGCCAAAGGTGATTGGGAAGGAGAGGACACCTGTGCCCCTATCACCAATGTCTACAACCCCAGTAAACTGGCGACCGAGCTGGACGGCGGTCTGTAACGATTAACAGAGCTTATTATAAGGGAAACTCACTCGGGTGGCTGAAAGCTGGACCTGGTGTGGGCGACTTCAGACTCTGCCCTTAGTATAGAGAAACCAAAGGTACTACTGCAATCAGCGAATCGCCAAAGATGACAGATCTCCCACCTCTAATGATTACCTGGTTATGAGCTATCCAATGGTTAGGTCATTATAGGGGTTGTACAAGATTGCAAGGTATCCCCTATCCACGGGATAAGGGGATCAGGAAGCAGCTAGTTTTTAGAACCTATTCTGCTAACTTGCAGAGTTGTAACCAACCTTTAATAGTTATAGCACATAAATAGACTGGAGACAAAGAAATTACTGTTCCTATTACACATATCTCATCCATCCTCTCATATGTAGGATGAGATATAAGCTGTAGAGCAGTGGGAGGACAGCTGCTGCAACCATCACCGATCTCTAGAACAATAGAGCATAATAAAGCACATCTTAAGAATAGGGACAAGGGTTCCCATTATACATCCACCTGTTGGCAAAACAGATTCTCTGGTCAGAGACTAGGGGAAGAATCCGGTAACATGCAATGGTTTGGTCTATATATGACAGAGGGAACATTTCTATGATCTTGGATTCAGTGGAAGTATAGTAGATTAATTTCAAATTAACCCTCCCTCTCCTCTCTTATCTGTCTCGGTGATGAAAGCTATTATTATAAAACATTGAATGAGACAGTATATACACAATGATGTGCAGAGGGATTAAAGAACTCTAAAATCCCCACCCTAGTCCAATGTGTATAAGGTGTATACAGTGACTGCAGTGGCTGAAATTATGGATATTTTCACACAAAACTCCTGTCCATTTGCCCTATTTTAATCATTTTTTAACATATGCCCATGGTCTGCCAGTGTGGTCTTTGTAGATTAATTATCAAGGTAAATGTATTTACATCTGATACACGACTGATAAGTTACTATGCGGCAGATCCTACACTTAGCTGCTAGAATAAAAATGGAGATCCATTGTAAATATAAGGTTAAGAATTCGTAAATGTACAGATGTCCAAATGATACAAAAAACATAAAGGCTACGTGACAATAAACATCAGGAGAGGAACATCAGATATCTAGAAAGAAAGAGATCTAGAAAGTCCAAAGCAGCCGGGGAGCTGGTGACAGCAGATAGAAATAAGCCCCCATAGTATAAGACTATAGAATGTATACATGTTTAATAATAATAAACCTATAAGGTCAATGAGCCTCTGCACCTTTGCTTCTACTCTGCAAGGAGCGCCAATAAGAAATGAAGGGGACAGCTTTAATTTGGGTACTTATGTCCCTTTCTATAGGGAGGGGGACTGCCAGACATGGGCATACTTAGTCTCAGAATTGAGCATGTGAGGCTGGCTGCTTGGGATACGGGGACATCACCAGGTCCATGTAGGGAACTTGTAACCTTTTAATTGTTTTTAAACATTTATTTTACAGTGTTTTTGATAAAGAGCTATCTAGCTTTTTTACACACGACTTTTTCTTGTGGCATTTATCAGCTTTGCTTTTCGCTTCTAACTACTCAAATAAGATAGTGCCCGTCCTATATTATCCTGTAGCATGGGAATAACTAGTCTGTGATACTGCAGAGGGGACAAGTATCTCCCATGTCACCACCACTGAAGACTGCAAGCACACATACCAACACCTAGGTGTAATAATGTCACCGAGCAGATAGATCAGACAAATGAAAAATATCACAAGGGCTTTTGCTTGACGTGATGTGTATACAGACATGAACCATTACCACATATCTGTATATTACATACTGTACTTACAGGATGAGGAGGTCCTACCAGGATGTGCCATAGACATGCAATAGCTACATAATAGACAGATAGGAGGCAGGTAGTGAATGGGGCTCCTCTGCTCTGTCACGCTTCTGCCTTGATAGTAAATGAACATTACTCTACAGATGAAGCACGTAGCAGCAGTAGCGTCGGGAGAACTACAAGTACCAGCATGGCCTGTTCAGAGGCTACAGTGTGTAATAGAGAGATTACCTGCATAGATCACACCTTGGGGCGGCTCCGGGAGGGTCCCGCTCTCCTGCGGTAACTCCACATCGTGACCCCCGAGCCGCGCTGTCACTTTGTGCCAACCAGATACTGAGATCCGGGACATGGAAAATCTCGCGAGAACATACCAATCACATGACCGAGCTTCCCGTCTCCCTGGTTACTGGAGGCCAAAAAATTAGGCGGGGTTTCAGTCTTCATCACATGACGGTGGAATGTAGATGACATGCAGATCATGTGCTGTGGTCACATGTGCTGCACAGGAGACATGGAGGGAGACCAGTGCACATGGGAGCTAGCAGCCCCTGTTATGATAGTAAAGGTGTTTTCTAAAACATGGGTATATTGGGGGTAGTTGCAGCCACACTGGGATAATCCTTAGTCACATGACCAGTTTGCAACAAAAACGTGCAAGTGAATATTCATTCAGATTGACAGTTACTATGAGAAGTGTCAATCTGTGGAATAGCCTGCCTCAGGCGCTGGTCACAGCAGGGACAGCAGAGAGCTTCAAGAAGTGTCTAGATGCCTTTTTACACCTAAATAACATTGACGGTTATGTTATATAGAATTGTTATCCCCAAAATCCCTTCCCTTCCTTGGTTGAACTTGATGGACGTGTCTTTTTCAAACAGTATAAACTATGATACTATAAAAAGCCCTATTTGTTGAAAACCTACCATTGGGTCTGTTAAAGCACATGGGGGCACATTTACTTACCCGGCCAACGGAGTTCACCTAATCGTGCACCTGATATTCTTCATCTGTCGCTTCCTCGCTCAGGTTCGCCAGAGTTCACCATCTTCTTCCCGGTGCATGTAAGTGCATTGGATGCCACACAATTTGAATATTAAATCCCACATTCAATCGGATCGTCCGACAGCCCGCCCGTCGCATGAAAGCATGCAACACAATCCCCTTCTAAATACCTGTCACAGCGACGCAATCCCAAAAATGTCCAAAATCAAAGGAAAGTGCGATCCGCGGATCCTTAGTAAATAAGCCCCATGATGTTTAAAAACTGCTTCTCTTCCTCAGCTTTGATCTGCTCCATACTTTTGGCCATGAAAACAGAGGTTTATAATTTCTGGTAAATGGAGAATTTGTTATCCTTACACCATTTGTTCCAGTTTTGAATAAAGGATGTAAAAGTGGAAGTCAATGGTCTCCACAACTGACACATAGACATCTGATGATAAATTCTTCTCATATAAAGTACATATATGAACCAGTGGTTCAGTCCTGCTGTAAATATGGAAAAATGTAACATCAAATGCCAAAATATGTATAAAATTTACTAATAGTGTTCTGAATTTATACAGACTAGAGTAGACATGCACCAAATGTATCACAGTCCCCAGATAATATATTATATTATTATTATTATAGTCTCATAGAGACATAGATTACAACCCTGTTCTCGTGATCAGTGAGGATTCAAGTAGTAAGACACATCAATCAGGATGTTATCAATACCTCCAAACTTCTGGGCTAGAGTAAGAAGGACATAAAGCCCCTCTCTTTTTACTAAAAACTATGTCCATTGGAAACAGAGGCCGGAAGAAGCGCTTTGTTTGCGCGAAACGGCCGTTGCCTCCTGTGGGCGTCCGTTGTCCACCCCCTCCCCTGTTCACCACTCCTGTAAGTAGATGCATATACCACAATAAAGAAAGAAGAAAACTTTAATGAAGACCGGTGAGTGCCGTCTTTTTTCTTGTTTGCGATGGTATGTCCATTGTCCCTCCCCTTGTCCCACCCCCAAACTGAGTAAATTAACACCCTAAAAGGACACCTACCAGCCTTAAAGAGAACCCGTCATGCAAAATAACCCCCCTAAACTAAATATATTTTCATAAACTGCCATTAGAGAGCATTGCCTCTATCCCTTCATTGTCCCTCTACATGCCTGTAAACCTAAGCAATGAGGTCCTAAAGCTGTATGCAAATGACCTGTGAAATGTCCAATGAAGCATTAGCATATTCAAGCTGTCCACTCTATTCATGAGTGGGAGGCACAGCCACACCCCCAGTGCTTGACTGACAGCCTGTGTAATGGAGTGAGGCTGTATAATGATGTGCTTCCTGGTGCTGGTGGCCACACCCCCTGCAGCCTTTGTGTGCATGTGTGTGTGTTTAGGAGAGATACAGCAGCTCCAGGCAGCCATGTTACAGCAGAACATGTCAGATTCATGTGTAGCTGATGTCTGTGTCTCTCACCTGTATATTAGGAGGATGCAGCATGTCAGCAGATGCAGCACACACACTAGCCATGCTTTACTATACATTACACACAGACATGAGCAGGGGGAGGGGTAACAGGAGTGACATCACTGCCTCTGACCATGTGACCAGCCTCATTTACATAATAAAGAATAGATGATTTTACAATGAATAATGTATGAAATAACTAGATAAAGGCTGGGATGGGATCCTTGTGAGCTGCTCCAACAGGAAGAGGTGACAGGACTAGTGACACAGACCTGATGACAGGTGTCCTTTAAAGGGGTATTCCCATCTGGGCATTTACATTTAATTAAATTCATTGTAAACATTTCTTCAATTGGATGTTATTAAAAAAATGTTCCTGTGTGAAGATAATTTCTCGTAAATGTAGTCATGTTGTCCCTTAGAAACCAGATAGCTTCCTCGGATACGACCACGTCACACTCTGGCAGCAGTGGCCAGACATGCGCTATTGAGCCCTGCCGGACCACTAGGATTCAGCAATCATTACCACAGGACGGCTGTGCGACATGTAATAACTCCCGGACATTATATATACAATAACCTTTTGTTTCTTTGTGCACTCAATCCAGCAGAGGTGGCCGTATCCGAGGAAGCCATCTCGTTTCTAAGGGACAACATGACTACATTTATGAGAAATTATCTTCCCACAGGAACATTTTATTTAATAACATCCAATTGAAGAAATGTTTACAATGAATTTAATTAAATGTAAATGCCCAGATGGGAATACCCCTTTAAGGCTGGTAGGTGTCCTTTTAGGGTGTTAATTTACTCAGTTTGGGGGTGGGACAAGGGGAGGGACAATGGACATACCATCGCAAACAAGAAAAAAGACGGCACTCACCGGTCTTCATTAAAGTTTTCTTCTTTCTTTATTGTGGTATATGCATCTACTTACAGGAGTGGTGAACAGGGGAGGGGGTGGACAACGGACGCCCACAGGAGGCAACGGCCGTTTCGCGCAAACAAAGCGCTTCTTCCGGCCTCTG
Organism: Engystomops pustulosus; assembly: GCF_040894005.1. Lineage (NCBI taxonomy): Eukaryota > Metazoa > Chordata > Amphibia > Anura > Leptodactylidae > Engystomops > Engystomops pustulosus. The sequence goes on along the minus strand of NC_092419.1, from coordinate 75,923,394 downwards.
TTTCCTAATTGAAGAAATGTTTATATATGGCAGATTAATGAAACTGAATGCGAATGCCCAGACGAGAATACCCCTTTAATTTGGGTACTTATGTCCCTTTCTATAGGGAGGGGGACTGCCAGACATGGGCATACTTAGTCTCAGAATTGAGAATGTGAGGCTGGCTGCTTGGGATACGGGGACATATAGTGGCCTATAGTGGCCTCCTGTACTCCTATATTTCTCCTCATATAGTGGCCTCCTGTCCTCCTCCTTCTCCCCCATATCTCTCTGCATATAGAGGCCTCCTGTCCTCCTCCATTTCCCCTCAAATTGTAGCCTCCTGGCTTTCTCAATCTCTCCCATATAGTGACCTCCTTTCCTCCATCTATCCCCATATAGTGGCCTCCTGTCCTCCATCTCCCTTCATATAGTGGCCTCCTGTCACCTTCCACCTTGCTTTATATAGTGGCCTGCTGTCCTTTTCTAACTCCCTTCATATAGTGGCCTCCTGTACTCCTACATTTCTCCTCATATAGTGGCCTCCTGTCCTCCTCCTTCTCCCCCATATAGTGGTCTCCTGTCCTCCAACTCTCTTCGTATAGTGGCATCCTATCCTCCTCCATTTCCCCTCAAATTGCAGCCTCCTGTCTTTCTCAATCTCCCCCATATACTGACTTCCTTTCATCCATCTCTCCCCATATAGTGGCCTCCTGTCCTCCTCCATCTCCCTTCATATAGTGGCCTCCTGTCACCTTCCATCTCGTTTCATATAGTGGCCTCCTGTCCTTCTCCAACTCCCCTCATATAGTGGCCTTCAGTCCTCCTCCATCTCCCAACATATAGTGACCTCCTGTCCTCCATCTCCCTTCATATAGTAGCCTCCTGTACTCTTACATCTCTCCTCATATATTGGCCTCCTGTCCTCCATCTCTCCTCATATAGTAGCTTCCTGTCCTCCTCCATCTCCCCTAATATTGTGGCCTCCTGTCCTTCTCCAACTCCCCTCATATAGTGGTCTCCTGTCCTCCTCTATCTCCCCTTATATTGTAGCCTCCTGTCACCCTCCATCTCCCAACATATAGTGACCTCCTGTCCTACATCTCCCTTCATATAGTAGCCTCCTGTACTCCTACATTTCTCCTCATATAGTGGCCTTCTGTCCTTCTCCATCTCCCTTCATATAGTGGCCTCATGTCCTCCATCTCCCCTCATATAGTGGCCTCCTGTCCTTCTCCAACTCCCCTCATATAGTAGTCTCCTGTCCTCCTCTATCTCCCCTTATATTGTAGCCTCCTGTCACCCTCCATCTCCTTCATATAGTGGCCTCCAGTCCTCCTCCTTCTCCCCCATATAGTGGTCTCCTGTCCTCCAACTCCCTTCATATAGTGGCCTCCAGTCCTCCTCCTTCTCCCCCATATAGTAGTCTCCTGTCCTCCAACTCCCTTCATATAGTGGCCTCCAGTCCTCCTCCTTCTCCCCCATATAGTGGTCTCCTGTCCTCCAACTCCCTTCATATAGTGGCCTCCAGTCCTCCTCCTTCTCCCCCATATAGTGGTCTCCTGTCCTCCAACTCCCTTCATATAGTGGCCGCCAATCCTCATCCATCTCCCCACATATAGTGGCCTCCCGTCCTCCTCCTTCTCCCCCATATAGTGGTCTCCTGTCCTCCAACTCCCTTCATATAGCGGCCTCCTGTCCTCCTTCATTTCCCCCCATGTAGTGACCTCCTGTCCTCTTCCTTTTTCCCTCAAATTGTACTCTCCTGTCTTTCTCAACCTCTCCCATATAGTGACCTCCTTTCCTCCATCTCCCTTCATATAGTGGTTTCTTGTCCACTTCTATCTCCCCTCACATTGTGGTCTCCTGTCCTCCTCCAACTCCTCTTATATAGTGGTCTCCTGTCCTCCTCCATTGTCCCCATATAGTGCCTCCTTTCCTCCATCTCCCTCCATATAGTGGCCTCCTGTCCTCCTACATCTCCCCCATATAGTGACCTCCTGTCCTCCATCTCCCTTCATATAGTGGCCTCCTTTCACCTTCCATCTCACTTCATATAGTGGCTGTCAGAGGTGACCCCGCGATCCGAGACACTCCGAGGTGCACCCATGTGCCGCTGCCATGCGGCTCCCCCCGGCCAGACCTTTGTCACGGGTGCCCCTGCGATCCATGTCACGGATTGCGGGTACACACGTGCTCCACTGTATGGCGTGCCCCGCTCCTGATCCGGCTCTGGTCCTGGTCTTCCTTGTCCTGGCTCCAGCTTCCATCCAGGACTAGGCCCGCGCGCGTCCCCGCGATCTAGGGTGATACTTTGTGATTTAAAGGGCCAGCATCCCTCTAATTGGCGCTGGCTTATCCTTCGCACCCATATAGTCCGGCACCTCCCTTTACGCTTTGCCGGATCTTCAAGTCATTACATGAGCCATGGAAACAAAAAGTATAATTATGTTCTAAACAGTCAATTACTTGGTAAAACTGGAGCTAAAAAGGACTTGGGGGTATTGGTGGATGGTAAACTTAATTTTAGTGACCAGAGCCAGGCGGCTGCTGCCAAAGCAAATAAAATTATGGGATGTATCAAGTGAGGAATAGATTCTCATGATAAAGACAAATCCCTGGTCAGACCACACATGAAATATTGTGTACAGTTTTGGGCACCAGTGTATAAAAAGGATATAGGAGAGCTGGAACAGGTGCAGAGGAGAGCAACCAGGATTATTAGGGGAATGGGTTGATTAGAATACAATGAAAGATTACACAATTTGGGATTATTCAGTTTAGAAAAAGGACGATTGAGGGGAGACCTCATTACAATGTACAAATACCTGAACAGACAGTACAAGGATCTCTCCAAGGGGCTTAAGGGCTAAATTCTGGGACTCCATAGAGTAGGTATCCCCGTGTGTGAACTCCGGTGAGTCGGGTTCGTGACAGATTGGTGGCATAGCGGTGGGATAGTGTATAATTTTTTATTACATTGTTAAGGCTTTAAGTGTTTGGTTTAAGCAATTAACCCTTTCACTTAAGGGCTGGAGTATTCCTAATACTACAGTCCACAAGCAAGAGACTCAGTGCACTCAAAACTTGTCAGTCAATATACATACGTACAAAACAGTTCCCCTCCCCCTCTTTTCTTTTCTATCTTTTGTTTGCTAACTTGAGACCACTGCTAAGATGGCAGAGGTATACAGAAACAGATCCAAGGCTGATCTGCTGACTCTCTGTGCGGAGAGAGGGCTAATAACAACGGGCCAGAACAAGGCGGAGATAATTCAAACGCTGGTGGAGTTTGTTGTGCAGTCCCATCCTTCTGCGGAACCGGACCAGGGACCTCCAGCCTCAGAGGAACCGATAGGAGATGTCTCGCAACCGGCTGGGCATGGCAGCGCCAGCGGTATGGACACTTCTTTTTCTCTAATTCTCCAGCAGATTGGTGACTGTGATCCTAGCCTTAGGATACAGCTGTTGATGCAAGAACGGGAGAGACAGGCAGCCCGAGAAGCTGCCCAAGAAGCAGCCCAGCAGCGCAAAGCAGAGCGTGAATTTGCTGAACGCCAAACAGCGCTGGAAGCTGCCCGAGCAGAGAGGGCGACTGAGGAACATAGACGTGAGTTTGCTGAACGCCAAGCAGAGCGGGAGCATGAGCTGCAGATGGCCCAGATACAGCTCCAACAACAGCAAAGAGCTTCACCATCATCACAGAGTGAGTCCGTGGACAGTGTTTCTTTTAGGCCCCGCCTGGATCGTTTTCCTGTCCTGGAGAATGATGGGGACCTGGATGTCTTTTTGCAAGGATTTGAGAGGGTCTGCAGGCAATTTCAACTGCCGCCTGCTGAATGGGCCCGATACCTTACCCCTGGACTTAAAGGCAAAGCACTTGTAGCCTTACCTGCCTCTGTGGAGCACGATTATGAGGCTATCAAAAGGGCTCTGATACAGCGTTTTAACCTCACTCCAGAGGTATACAGGGAGCGTTTCCGTACTGTCAGGCGGACAGATACGGATAGCTATGCCGAGTTTGCCAGGAAACTGCTAAACCTGGTGAAACAATGGTCCAGAGGATGGGGTGTGACCACTCTAGAGGAGATGGATGACCTGATCGCCATGGACCAATTTATTCACACCTGTACAGCGGAGGTGCGACAGTTCATATGAGAACGGGAGCCAAAATCGTTGGAAAAGGCTGCCCAGCTGGCAGATGTGTTTGCTGCCAGCAGAGTGCCCGAGGCACGGAAACCTGCAGCTGCAGGATGGAAGGGGGGTAAGCCCCCTGTTAACTCTTCTACAGTTTCCCACAAAGCTTCTGGGGCATCCCCTTCTTCATCATTTAAGCCAGCGGGAGACCAACGCAGGTGTTTTGTTTGCAACAGATCGGGGCACATCAGCATTACATGCCCTGAGAAGAGGAAGACCACCCCTTTGACCAAACCAACATTGTCTTCACCATCTGTTTTGTTTGTGGGTGGGAGTAAGCGAGTGGTTGGTGACAACCTACAGGAGGTTACTGTGGGTGACAATGTCACAATGGGGTTGAGGGACACTGGTGCAGAGATGACCCTTGTGCACCCCTCACTTGTCAAGCCGGAGGATCTCATCCCAGGACGGACTCTTACAGTTGCTGGAGTTGGAGGCCTCACCCCTGCATTGCCCATGGCCCGGGTGTACCTGGATTGGGGGGCGGGGAGAGGGATGACAGATGTGGGTGTAACGGATAAAATTCCCACCAATGTATTGCTGGGGACCGACCTGGGGCGTCTGGTCTCTAGATATGTAATCCAGGATGCCGATGAGGACACAGGCATCCCTGGTGCCCCACGTGAGTTAACATCTGATATTGTTGGGACCATGCCTACTGTAGACTGTGACGATGATGCATCATGTGATATTGTTGAAATGTGTAGTAACCATTTACCTGTTTCTAACCTAGCTTCTAATGCCATAGACCATGAATGTGAACATAGTAATGATGTAGAGTTTAACTGTGTTAATAATGTGGCTAAGAGTGGTAGTATGTTAACACCCACAGCTCTGCGCCAAAAGCTGGAGTGTGGTGTGTCCGTGTCCGCTGTAACTCGCAGTCGGAGTCTTCAGGAAGCTCACCGTTGCCTGAGTCCTGAACCTCCTGCTGTCCGGGTTACAGAGGAACAGGAGCAGACTGACAGCCTGTCACCAGTGGCGGAGACCAGTCAAAGGGTTAAACTATTAACCAGTACAGAGTCAGAGCGTCGCCAGTTTCTGGACGCCCTGCACTCAGATGAGAGTCTACACAAGCTACGTGAGAGGGCTGGTCAGACCCCTGAGGAGTGGGACAAGGAATGTATTACATGGGACCAGGGTAGGCTATATAGACAGAGCCTTCACACTGACCCCCAGCAGGATGTATCCCTTGATAGGCAACTGGTGGTACCTCGCCCTTTCCGGGAGCAGCTTTTGAGAGTTGCCCACGAGATACCACTAGCAGGCCATCTGGGGATAAGTAAAACCAAAAGTCGACTGAAGCTGAATTTCTATTGGCCCAATATGGGGAATGATGTGGCGGAATATTGCCGTTCCTGTATAGTATGTCAAAGGGTGGGGAAGGCCGGCCAGGTCCAGCGAGCACCCCTCATCCCTTTACCCATAATTGAGGAGCCTTTCCAGAGAATTGCTGTTGACATTGTAGGCCCTGTGAATGTCACCAGCAGCTCAGGTAAACGCTTCATCCTGACGGTTGTGGATTATGCCACACGTTACCCAGAGGCCGTGGCATTGTCATCCATCCGGGCTGACAAGGTGGCAGATGCGCTCCTCACTATATTCTCTCGTGTAGGGTTCCCCAGAGAGATGCTCACAGATCAGGGGACCCAGTTTATGTCTCACCTTATGCAGTGCCTCTGTAAGAAAATACAGGTGCAGCACTTGGTAGCCAGTCCTTATCACCCGCAGACCAATGGACTCTGCGAGCGGTTTAATGGGACCCTCAAACAGATGCTCCGGACGTTTGCGGATACCCATGGGAAGGACTGGGATCGTTATCTACCACACCTGCTATTCGCTTACAGAGAGGTACCGCAGGCATCGACTGGATTCTCTCCCTTTGAGCTTCTCTATGGCAGGAAGGTACGGGGCCCACTAGATCTCATGAAGGAGTCATGGGAGGGAGAATTAGGGTCACCAGAGGTCTCTGTGGTTGACTATGTTCTGAAGTTCAGGGACAGACTGCAGGCATTGACAGGGATGGTGCAGGAGAACCTGACTCAAGCCCAGGCCAACCAGAAACGGTGGTATGACAGGAACGCCAGGGAGAGAGTGTATGAGGTGGGCCAGAAGGTGTGGGTCCTGATCCCCACTACCCAAAACAAACTCCAAGCTGCGTGGGAAGGCCCATATCCCATTCATCAACGCCTAAATGACGTGAACTATGTAGTCACGATCGACCATGTTCGCAAGAAGCACAAGGTTTTTCATGTCAACATGATCAAGGCTCATCATGATAGGGATACGTGCATCCTGCCAGTTTGCAGTATACCAGAGGAGGGAGAAAGGGAGGCCTTGCCTGACTTAGTGGCATCCGCACAGGAGGGAGGGTCCATTGAGGATGCAATAGTCAGCGCCCAGCTGTCTGGATCTCAGAAATCCCAGCTGAGAAAGACACTCAACCCATACCTTGACAATTTCACCGGTAAACCAGGAAAAACTCCACTAGCCTCTCATCACGTAGACACGGGGGGACACCCACCAGTCAGACAGGGTGCATATCGGGTTTCTACAGAAGTAAGGGCTGACATTAAGAGGGAGGTGGAGGAAATGCTGGGACTGGGGGTGATCCAAGAGTCTCAAAGTGCGTGGGCATCACCTGTGGTGCTTGTCCCCAAAAAGGACAAGACCACACGCTTCTGTGTGGACTACAGGAAGCTAAACAGCATCACAGTTTTTGACGCTTACCCAATGCCCCGCATAGATGAGCTTTTGGATCAACTCGCCAGCGCCCAGTATATCACCATCATGGATTTAAGTAGGGGGTATTGGCAGATTCCCATGACAGTGGAGGCGCAAGAAAAGTCCGCCTTCATCACCCCCTTTGGACTATATGAGTTTAAAGTCATGCCCTTTGGCATGAAGAATGCCCCTGCCACATTCCAGCGCTTGGTGAACAAACTGCTAAGTAAGTCTGAAGGGTTTGCTGTGGCATACCTGGATGATATTGCAGTGTTTAGCCAGACTTGGGAGGAGCACTTGACACACCTGTCACAGGTGCTCAAGCGCCTCCGGGAAGCCGGTCTCACCATCAAGCCTGGGAAGTGTCAGATAGGCATGTCTGAGGTGCAATACCTAGGACACCTGGTAGGTGGGGGGACACTTAAGCCCGAGCCAGGGAAAGTAGAGGCCATTGCAAATTGGCCTACCCCCAAAACAAAGAAACAGGTGATGTCATTTCTAGGAACAGCTGGGTACTACCGTAAGTTCGTCCCTAACTACAGTACCCTGGCCAAGCCCCTCACAGACCTCACAAAGAAGAAACTACCACAGGTAGTCAGCTGGACTGCCGATTGTGAGCGGTCCATGGCGGCTCTGAAATTGGCTCTGACTAGCTCTCCAGTCTTACAGAGTCCAGATTTCAGCCGCAAGTTCGTAGTCCAGACTGACGCCAGCGCCTATGGCTTGGGTGCGGTACTCAGCCAGGTCAACCCAGAGGGAGATGAGCACCCCATCCTATACCTAAGCAGGAATCCCAGTGGTCATCCTGAGGTCCTGCCATTCAGAGGTCCTACCTTCCAAAGATCCTTCCTTCCAGGTCCTACCTTCCCTGTATCCCTACCTTGTATGCCACCGCAGGCCCTGCCGCAGCAAGACCATCCCGCTTTGCGGCGGATTCTGGCAAAGACTAGACTCCGGTCCTGGGTTGCGGTTAGTACCATCATCCCCCACGGGGGTCCAGGGAGTCCACAGACTCTAGCCCCAAGAGACTCTCCCTCAACTCCGTGTGTGACAGTAAGATCCGGCCATGGACTCCGCCAAGGTTGTATATCCTGCTAAAGCCCTGGACTGTGCCAAGAACCCACTCCAGCTACTGGCTGAACTTCCCAGCACTTTAGCCCAGCAGTTTCAAGAGATTGCTGTCCAAAAAGAACTTCTAGACAAACTCATTGCCACCCTTCGACGGATGATTGCAGCAGGCTATAGCAGCTTTTCCTCCTGTTGCTCCATGTTTTCCAGCAGTAGAATCTGGAACAGAATTTTTTATTCCTAACAAATTTGATGGCAACCCCAATTTTTGCAGGAGCTTTGTTTCCCAGTGCTCGCTGTACATTGAACTGATGTCCTCCCATTTCACCACCGAACGCTCTAAGCTGGCGTTTGTTTTTTCTTTGGAGAGGCCTTGGCCTGGGCTAATCCTGTGTGGAATAGTGGTGATCCGGACATGGCTACCTATACCACGTTTCTGGCAAAAATCCGGTCCAGGTTCAAACAACCTCAAGTCCGGCTTTCATGCCTGCCCTGCTTGACCCCGGTGTTTCCAGAGTCTCCAGCCCTCCCAGAGGCCGCTCCAGAGTCTGCGGCCTTCCCAATGGGCCGCTTCAGAGTCTACGGCCTTCCCAGGGGCCGCTCCAGAGTCTGCGGCCTACCTAGAGGCCGCTCCAGAGTCTGCGGCCTTCCCAGAGGTCGCTCCAGAGTCTCTTGCTTTCCCAGAGGCCACTCCAGAGTCTCCAGCCTTCCCAGAGTCCGCTCCAGAGTCTCTGGCCTACCAAGAGTTGCTCCAGCCTCCGCAGCTCCCCAGTGCTGTTCCGGCTTTCCAAGAATCACCTCAGCCTCCATCTCCCTTCATATAGTGGCCTTCTGTCCTCCTCCATCTCCCTGGTCTCAGGTCACAGGTGCATTTGTGTTCCACCATGTGAGTCGCTGCGCTCGACGCGGTACTCACCTCACCGGGATCCAGCTGCGTCTCCCGCGGTTCCTCGCGACCCCAGCCTTGGGCATGCGTGTGTTAGATTTAAAGGGCCAGCGCACCGATAATTGCCGCTGGCCAACTGCCCTTCCTAATAAATTCCCAGCCCCTTTCTGTGTTCCCTGCCGGATCTTTGTGCCTCACGGCCTTAGAAAATGCTTTGTTCCCATGTCCTTTGGCTAGTGATTTCCCGTTGTTACCTTGATTCCGTTCCTGACTATGCTCCTTTGCTGCCTGCCTTGGCCTGTTGCTCTGATCCCGTGCCACCAGTCCTGACCTCCTGCCTGTCCCTGACTACGATTCTGCCTAAAGTCTGTGTACCTTCACCTTGGCTGCCATTGCAGACAAAGTTGCACCTCTAGAACGACCTGGTGGTACCGCGCCGCAAGTCCAACCCGCTTTACAGCGGGCTCTGGTGAAAACTGGGTGCCATAAAGTGGCCTCCTGTCCTCCTCCATCTCTCCTCATATAGTGGCCTTTTGTCACCCTCCATCTCCCTTCATATAGTGGGCTCCTGTCCTCCTTCTTTTCTCCTCATATAGTGGCCTCCTATCCTCCATCTTTCCCATATAGTTGCCTCATGTCCTTCTCAATTTCTTATTGTAGCCTCCTGTCCTCCTCCTTCTCTCCTCATATAGTGGTCTCTGTCCTCTATCTCCCCTCATATTGTGGTCTCCTGTGCTCCTCCATCTCCCTTCATATTGTCGCCTCCTGCCCTGCTCCTTCTCCCCTCATATAGTGGCCTTCAGTCCTCCGCCATCTCCCCTCATATAGTGGTCTCCTGTCCTCCATATGCCCCCATATAGTAGCCTCCTTTTCTCCATCTCCCCTCATATAGTGGCCTCCTGTCCTCCTCTATTCCTGGGTATTAAAAGAAAAAAAACTTTGTGATTTACCTTTGCCTCCTTTCCCTGAAGTCCTGTTTCCTCCTCTCCAGTCCCGGCAGCTCTGAGATGATGGGCCATACATGGGAGGAGCAGCTGATCCCACCTGGTCCTGGTCCCTGTTCTGCAGCTCCGGGGAGTCGGTGGGGTTACCAGGAGGCGGGACAACCCGGGGCAGTGAGGGATAGCAGGGAAAATTCTCCCAACTGCACGGGATGACGGGACAGCACCCAAAAATTTAGACAAAATGTGGTATCCTATGGATAGCAAATAAAATTTTAAACTTTGGACCACCCCTTCAAACCAGGTTACTACCAGGTTACTACCAGCTTTCCTGTAAGGTACGCTCTCCCGTTTAGTGACGCAAGAAACAGTGTACATTAGTGTTAGGTGTAAACTAAGCATAGTGGGCCTCAGTTAGTGTCTGCACCAGTTTTCTGCCTGACATTGCACTGAAAAGAATGTACAAACTGCTTGCACATGTGTTTATAAAGTGTCTGTGTCAGTATTGTGTCGCGGCTGCACTATGCCCAACGCGCAACAAAATTCTGCACCTAAAGGGGTGAACCAGAATCAAACCGTGCACCACATTTAATATAGCAATCTGACAGAATTGTGTCACATGTTCTATGTTTAATGTGGCCAAAAGAGTTGGTGCACATTTCCTGAGCAGTGCGCCACTTTTTATGAATCTTGTACACTCTGCACACTTGACAGGCAAACTGCACCTAGTGCAGCTTGCACTGCTTTTGATAAATTTGGCCCATTGTTTTGCTTTTAGCTATCTAGCTCTCTTCTATTGTGGTAAAATTATGCAATCAGGGAGCAGGGAGAATTCAGAACAGGTTTGGGTCTGTATTTGTGTCTTGGTGATGCCTATATAGACAAGCAACCTTTGCCCTTGCTATTCTGCTGATGTGATTTATCTATTAGATCCTACTTTTTTTTAGAATAAACTTAGAATTAGCAGCCTGGAGTGCGGGGACAAGATGTCTGGGGCTTCAGGCTGCTAATTATGCACGCCTTCTGCATGATCAACATCAAAAGGAGCAGAGGTGATTATTTGTAGTTTGAAGGAAACCTACCACTGCTCGCGTGATGAAATCATGTGAGCAGACTACCCAGTAGGCTATTTAATACTGATGCCGGCACATACTTTAGTTAGGCTCGGCGAACTTTAGTTTTGCACCTTCAGGTGCCGAGAGCCGTGACGTCACCAAGCTCTCGGCACCTGAAGGAGGACGGTTACAATGAAGGAGGCGTCAATAATTATACATCGGAAGCCATCGTCCTTCCAAAGATGACGTAGGGGTAGCACCGGAGTGCTATTTACATATGTAAGTTAATCATTTTTTTAGCAAAACTAAAGTTCGCCGAGCCTAACTAAAGTATGTGCCAGCATCAGTATTAAATAGCCTACCGAGTGATCTGCTCGCATGATTTCATCATGCGAGCAGTGGTAGGTTTCCTTTAATATGTCTAACGGATAGTGGTAGATATCCTTTAATATCAATGTAATAGTAACATCAAGTTATTCCCTATCCATATGATAGTGGTTAACTCATAGATTTATCGGCTCCCAGAGATGGGACCCCCACAGGTCAATTCGATGGGGATTGGTTGTACCAAAAATGACTCAAGCAGCTTGTTGCCCATGTGCCCACTGCGCTTACAGAGATAACAGATTTCTGCCCTCAGCTATCTCCTTCAGTGCCATAAAAATTTACCCCTCAGCCCAATTTTGAAGTACAGCAAACAAATCTTGTGATTTGTGGGGGGTCTCACCACTGGGACCCCTACCACTTAGCAGATTATACCCTAAACTGTAGATAGGGGATAACTTGATGTTACTGGATAGAAATTAACTATTGAACTTCAGCTGCACTGCAAATGGTGTATGTTAATTTGGTGAGCTATAGCAGTAAACATAAAGTGGCAGCCTAGCTCGTGGCTTAAAACTATTTCTTTAATCCAACCAAACAGTCTGAAATACATAAACTTTACTAGAAATACTTGAACTTGATATACTTGACGGACTCTAACTCAGCTACGCTTGTTGATCTTATGGAATGTTTCATGGAAGATACAATTGCAGAAGGCTTTTGTCTGCGCCTGCACACCCTTCCTCAGTACTATAATTATGTTCTCAGACTTGCACATAATACCATGTTAAAGATTTAGGAAAGTATGAAAGTACCTATTCTTTTTGTTATTACTAGCTAGCTCCACGAAACAAAAAAGATGAGCGGGCACTACCTATATAATATTATGCATAATAATATCCACGCAAAAGACAAAGGTGGATGCGTATATAGGATATAACAATAACAAAGTTTATTAATTCATAAAGTAACTATACATACAGGACAATAAAAAGATTAAAAACACTTAAAAATACATCCAGCGGATGTATACAGCTACCAAGGGCAAGTGATGCCCAAATACTCCCTATCCCAAGTTGGTCAAGTTGTCCCTGAACCTGGTTCAATGAGATATAGTCGTAATCCTTCTGTCATATACTCGGGAATCCCGATTATGCCGTAAATAAAAAGAAATACAAGTAAGGTGTTTCAAAATAAAGTCGATCTAAAGACTTCTATCATTTTGTGCTAGCGCTGAGTATGTATATCTCCTGCTGGTATCGATATATATAAAACGCCGAATTATAATAAGAGGAAGAGAATGTGAAGCCTCAAGATAGTTATTATTTGTATTTATGCTGCCTTCTCATACCTGGAGGAATAGTCAATACTCCATATGGTACGCCGCATTATGAGCCTTCTAAGCTGAGCAGTACATGTAAGCAAGAGCGGCATGGTGGCTGAGTGAGTAGCACCTCGGCCTTACAACACCGGGGTCCCGGGTTCGAAACCCACGCCTGTGCAGCGCTGCGTAATCTGTGTGCACCACACAAAGAATTATTATTATTATTATTATACAAACATAAAACACTATATGAAGATGACTGCCGACGAATATTAGCAGTAAGCAGTACTCTTTAAATAAGAAACAGCATGAGTTGATTGCATTGTGTGAAAACAACTCAAATACATAATATTGGGAACGTCATTGGGCAGATTGTCCCATAGGGCATAAAGAGCACATATAATCAGCGAGATAACCCTACTCAATTTATGACGGCGCATTATAAGGTGGCAAAGCGATGGGTATTTAGAAGCAGAAAAAACCCAAAGGAGTAAGAGGTAAATTTTGTGACAGTTCTCTCACCTGAGGCCTCTCCACTAGAGTAGTGTAGAGAAACCATACCGGTACACATACACGACGTCCCAAGAACCTGAATCCCGCCATGGACCCAAGGCGAGGATCCTCCCAGAGGGTTTGAAATATATATATACAAAATGTACACTATGAGGCTGGGGCTCAAGACAACGCCAACCTCTTTTTGGGGTGGTGGGAGAGGGTGCATGTCTACCCCCATCCACTTTTTTTAAAACATGTGAAGGGTTGGTTTTGATACATTGATGATATCATTTTATTTTGGTCAGGCCCCCCCTTGCTATGTCAGGAGTTCATCCAGGAACTCAACAAGAACCCGTTAAACATCATACTCACCTCTAATGCCTCCCACTCCTTGGTTGAATTTTTGGACCTTCGAATATCATTAAAGAACAATCGCATTGTAACATCTCTATTTCAAAAGGAGACGGCCACCAATAGTTTACTCCATTTTCAGAGTTTCCATCCAGACTATACTCGACGCGGCATTCAGTTTTTGAGGCTAAAGCGCAACTGCACTCTGGACGCGGACTTCAGGAATCATGCTCGTGAACTCACACAAAGATCAAAAGCTTACCTTAGAGCACGTGATGCTGACCGAAGAGATCTGTTGTCTCCAAAGCCGAAACAGAGCTCAGACCGTCCTAGACTGGTGACATCCTTCTGCAGTCAGTGGTCCGACATTCGTTCATTACTGGCCGCGAATTGGAACATCCTGCAAAGCGACGAACGTCTTAGAATGTTTGTACCTGAACACCCTCCTCGAGGAGGGGACATCACCCCGGCCCTCCTACGTGCAGAGAGTCGCTGGATCCACACTTTGGATAGCCAAGCACCTAAGGGTCTAAATGAAGACCTCCTCTTCACGGGATTTTATAAGCCCCTGTGATCTGGCTTGAGATACGTGCTCATTATGTCTCATTATGTCACTCCCAATGTTTTATCCTTCCTTTCTTTTAGTCCTGCTCACGGTCTATCAGTTCCAAGATGGATTTTCACCCCATCCTTATCACACTTATGTATTCCCCGGCCTTCTCACATGGGGTAAGTATACACATGGATTCGTATGGTCTTGATTTATCACCACGTTTGGGGACCCCTACAGGTTATTTTCTTCTTCTTCTTTTTACAGTCCCCCCTAATTGTCACTTCACTGGGTATGCATGTATTCACTCACATCATTTCTTATCACCTTAATTAGGGTTGGCTCACCCCCTATCCATGTATCACCACACGAGAGCTTCTCTCCTTGTTGACACTCATTTAGGTGTGGGTCACTTTTTTCACTTTCTTACCCCTGCGGCAGGACCTTATCCTTTAAGACATTATCAACATATAATATTAATGGGTTGTGGTCTTCACTTGCAGAATTTTGCACGTATCATAGAAATATACCTTATGAGGATTTTTCGCTAACACTCAAGTTTGTCTTCACCCGACCTGACGAGGTTGACTCACCTTCCATTCATCCGCCAAGATAAAAAGAATCTGATCGGGACCTCCACCAGATGAGAGAGATACACGATTGGATTTTCCAGAATCCTCAGCGTGTATATATATTCCACTTACCTATGTATTCATTCCATGTGCTGCAATGTTTTGTATATTTTCGTAAATCATCTATATTATTTGAGCCCCCTTCGCTTCTCCTCCACATTCCCCGTGTGAAACATCAATACATCTTCAAAATTATTTAGAATAAATGTTGATCAGCCAATTTTTTGGCATGCAGTCTTATCTCCAACATAAGCATGTTTGGGGCGAGGTATAGACGTGAGCATTGGCGTTGTCTTGAGCCCCAGCCTCATAGTGTACATTTTGTATATATATATTTCAAACCCTCTGGGAGGATCCTCGCCTTGGGTCCATGGCGGGATTCAGGTTCTTGGGACGTCGTGTATGTGTACCGTTATGGTTTCTCTACACTACTCTAGTGGAGAGGCCTCAGGTGAGAGAACTGTCACAAAATTTACCTCTTACTCATTTGGGTTCTTTCTGCTTCTAAATACCCATCCCTTTGCCACCTTATAATCCGCCGTCATAAATTGAGTAGGGTTATCTCGCTGATTATATGTGCTCTTTATACCCTATGGGACAATCTGGCCAATGACGTTCCCAATATTATGTATATGAGTTGTTTTCACACAATGCAATCAACTCATGCTGTCTCTTATTTAAAGAGTACTGCTTACTGCTAATATTCGTCGGCAGTCATCTTCATATAGTGTTTTATGTTTGTATAATAATAATTCTTTGTTTGTGTGGCGCACACAGATTACACAGCGCTGCACAGGCGTGGGTTTCGAACCCGGGACCCGGTGTTGTAAGGCAGAGGTGCTACTCACTCAGCCACCATGTTGCTCTTTCTTATATGTACTGCTCAACTTAGAAGGCTCATAATGCGGCGTACCATATGGAGTATTGACTATACAGTATATATCTGGAATTCCTCCAGGTATGAGAAGGCAGCATAAATACAAATAATAATCTTGAGGCTTCACATTCTCTTCCTCTTATTATAATTCGGCGTTTTATATATATCGATACCAGCAGGAGATATATATACTCAGCGCTAGCGCATAATGATAGAAGCCTTTAGATCGACTTTATTTTGAAACACCTCACTTGTATTTCTTTTTATTTACGGCATAATAAGGATTCCCGAGTATATGACAGAAGGATTACGACTATATCTCATTAAACCAGATCTCCGATCATGTGACCTGTCATGTGACCTGTCATATGACCTGCCATGTGGCCTGTCATGTGATATGCACGGTAGTTACCACCCACACGCCGCCCCCTTTGGAAGCATATCGACGTTCCAGGTAACTTGTTGCATCCAATCATGGACCTTACTTTTAGAGGCGAGGCCTCCCGGAGGGGTATTTAAACAGGACCATCACACTATACACACACTTACCCCTGAGGAAGTCACCAGTTCTGGTGACGATACGCATGGGGTCTGCCTTACTCCCTCCTCCCCCTTTTGGCTGCCCCTGCAAACGGTTCGCATTAACCTGTCACTCTCCTACTCTGGGACCACCTTTGGTATTGTATGACCAGGTTCAGGGACAACTTCATTCTTGCACCTTATCTGCACAGGCCACTTTATGTACCTTGTTTACTGATCGTTTATACATGAATTATTATTGAGTATTGTACCTGTGTGCGGATATTAGATTGACCAACTTGGGATAGGGAGTATTTGGGCATCACTTGCCCTTGGTAGCTGTATACATTCGTTGGATGTATTTTTAAGTGTTTTTAATCTTTTGATTGTCCTGTATGTATAGTTACTTTATGAATTAATAAACTTTGTTATTGTTATATCCTGTATACGCCTCCACCTTTTGTCTTTTGTTGTGGTTACTTACTAGCTAGCTCCATTGATGCCTAGGAGTGGATGGGGATTATTTTGTATTAGCAAAAATAGAAATTTCTATTTAGGAGCCAGGACTATAAGCTGGAGGAGAACCTTTTCTCACAGCAGCTCTGGCTTTAATAACTGGATATTGGAGAAGCCAAAGCCAATTTAAAAAGCGAAAGAAAACTCTTCTCCGATGTCTGTCTCTCAGATAATCAAGATACATGATATTTGGTCTGTAAGCAGGCTTTACTGTTTGCCCTGTTCCACCTCTGGGATCCAAACCAAAAAGCAGTAGATGCCCAGACTTCTCCCTACTATACAATAGAAACAGCTTTCACTCTTCGGGTTCAGTCACTTGTGATTTACCGTACTTATTATTATTTACTCAAATAATAATAAACTTGTTAGGTATTGCCTCATCCCAAAAAGCCCACACTATCAAAATATTAAAAAAGAAATTAAAACATCACCTCATCCTGCAAGAAATCTTAGAAGGGTTGCTCATCAAAGTATGAAAAATTATTGGTAGCAGCATATGGCATGACAAAGAATTTTTTTCTTTACAAAAGTTTTTAAAATCTATTAAAACCAGGAGGCGGGGTTGCTTATGGCTGCATGAAGCCGCAATGGGAAAGATCCAGCACTCACACCCGTGCCACTTACCCTGAAGGCAGTGCATTCATACCAACGGGAGTTGGAAAGCTTGAAACAGACGGTTGGACTGCCAAAATGCAGTTTTAGGTTCGAATATCTGAGTCTTTTGGATAAGCTGCGGATGTAGTCATAATGGCGCCGCAGCCTACTCAGGGAGCTATGCTGACACCCCTCCCCCGGGGCTCAGATGCACCAGTAAGCCTGCACCCCAATGCTTGGCCCCCAACTGACTTCCACCTTAGCTGGGCTTTATGCAGGCCATGTATCATCCCCACTCCTCTTCAGCCCAGATGTGTCCCCTGCATCATCAGCAGCCGCCCCACCCCCATCCTCATCTTATCCTCCAATGGCTACCCCAGCTGTCATAGCACAGGACCCCACATGGGACTGGCAAGTCCATCTCCGCTCAATTCTGACCAAAGGTGATTTAGAGACTTTTATTTCTAAGCTAGAAGCCTCACATAAGCGAGAAATATATACTCTGTGACAAGATATAAATCATGTGGGCACCACAGTGGTAGAGGTTGAGAAGTCACAAGATCGTACCCTTAAACTCACCATGTGATCCAAGCCCATACCACACAGATCTCAGACATCTTGACACACATTGACGACATAGAAAATCGCCACCGGCGGAACAACAACTGGATCAGGGGTCTGAGCATAGAAATAGAACCTCCCCCTTTGGAAAAGTGGGCTTATGGTTTCTTCCTGACTTAAAAAAACACCCAATTGAAATTAACCTTACCCACAGAGCGCTGGGCCCTTAAACATCAGACAGCTCCAGGCACCGTGATATATTTTGCAGAATTCACTTTTTCAAGGACAAAGAAGCTATTATTCGAGTGATAACTTTATAAGGGGTGGAAACCACTACACTACTCCCATACAGGTGGGTGTATCCGTTCCAACTACTTTCTTGCAAAGAAAGAAAATCAGCAACCTTCTGTACTCTCGGAGACTTATAACAATTCCTGGGGACTTTAGAGCTACCTATGGTGAACCTGTCTGACTGGCCCAGCATCCTAAGTTTACCTCCCATACTTCCATGAATGGCCTGGCAGAATGTCAAACCTAAACCATGGAGAGAACCAAAGAAAGCAAGAATGTCTCCAGCGAGACCTATGCATGGGTGATAACGGATGAGTCTGTCTCATGATTAATGCTCTAGTAGCTGCAACACAGTGGGGCTCATTTACTATGGGCCCTGCTGACCGTACTTTCGTCGGACTTCCCAACGATTTCCGTTTTGCGCCTCTGGGACAGGGATTTAAAAGGGGTTTTTGGCGCATGCGATTGTATTTTGGCGCCGACTTTCATGTGACACAAATCGGGGGCGGGCCGTCGGACAATCCAACGGATTCGGACAAACCGTGGGATTTAACTTCAAAATTCAAAATCGCACGCTAAGGACTTACATGCATGGAAGAAGAAGGCGACCTCCGGCGGACCTGATCGGGGAAGCGACACATTCAGCAAGTCAGACGGACGATCTTCGATCTGACAATCTGACAATGCACTTTCGGGATCTCCTCCGGACCGGTTAAGTAAATGTGCCACAGTATCTTCTCTTTTCTGGCTTCTTATTGTAAACCTCTTTAGGGTCATTTTTCTGGGTATGGCGCATGCCTGAGGACTCCACTAGTTGTAAATTTCCTCTCCTCCACATAGGGACCATAGCTCTTGAGGCTACTCTAGATAGATTTAGATCCAGTTAAAGGAAACCTACCATGAGGAATCTACTATCATAAGTAGATTTGATTGTATATTCCTCCTCCCTGCCTCTGCCCTAATCTGTAATTTAGTAATCCTGGAACCTAACCTAACTTGTTAAAAATGTTATTTTAGTAATATGTAAATTAACTGCAGAGGCGACTAGGGCGTGTACTAGCCTGCCCAGGCACTGGGAGCTAAGGTGGCCTCTGCAGTTAATTTACATTTTTACATCCCTGTTCTCCTACTATACTTTTAATGTGAGAGGCCTCAATGCTCCAAATAAGAGAGGCCAAATACTCTATTTCTTACATCATAAACATATAATGATCATATAATTATCAGAGTCATTCTGGACAGAGACTTCAACCTTTCCTTTGAACCTCCACTAGACTCTACAACGGGTAAGTCTGCTGTCATATTTTATCAGTTGCTTCGACTGAGGAAATCACTGAGAGCGAAGCACTTTGTTGACTTGTGGAGAATTCTTTATTCTGAGGACAGAGACTTCTTATATCATTCTCTAGTACATAATAGCTATCACCAGATAGACTACCTATTTCTTTCCCACCATCTCATTGATCAGATCACGCACCAGTGCTGGGATTGCTAGCAATCTTGTTTTTTTTTAAGCCGCGCTGAAAAACACGTGGAGGTTAAATAAAAACCTATTAAACGACTCTTAATGCATTGCAGACATTAAAAGCATCTTACAGACATTCATGGCAGAATACACCATAGAAAGCTCCAATGACCCCTATTATTGGAAGCATTGAAAGGCAATGTTCTGATGTCCCATGGCTCACGTTTAAAGAAAAAACAGATCCATGAGCATAGAACTTTTCTAACAGATTTGTAACGCTTTGAAAATAGCAATAAATCCTCCCCCTCTTATTATACTTAAGCAGAGCTGCATGACATGAGGCAACAGATATTAGCGATCCTAGAATAGTAAACTCAATGTGCCCTCAATCGCTTACATAAAAAGTTACTAAAAGTATGGGGGTAAGTGGGGTTTAGCAAAGGCTTTCCACCCGTGGGCGCCATGCAAGGGAGTAATACACTCACCACAGGGTATTGTGGATGAATTTCATTCTTTTTATGAACATCAATACAACCTAAACACCCAAACACAAGAATTCCAGCAACCTAAATCTGTGAGGATTGAGAGATACCAGTCACGTTATGGGCCTAGGCCCATAGAGCTTGAGCAATTCATGAAAGATTTGTAATCAGGGAAAAGTCCTGGCACAGATGGCTTTACAGCCCGCTTTTTTAACCCCTTAGCGCTCCGTGGCGGATGTATCCGCCACGGAGCACAGTGAATTAGTGCTAAGTGGCGGCTGCTGCTAAAGCAAATAAAATTATGGGATGTATCAAGAGAGGAATAGATTCTCATGATAAAGACATAGTTTTGCCCTTATACAAATCCCTGGTCAGACCACACATGGAATATTGTGTACAGTTTTGGGCACCAATGTATAAAAAGGATATAGTAGAGCTGGAACGGGTGCAGAGGATAGCAACCAGGATTATTAGGGGAATGGGGGGACTAGAATACACTGACAGATTAAAAAATTTGGGATTATTCAGTTTAGAAAAAAGACGACTGAGGGGAGACCTCATTACAATGTACAAATACCGGAACGGACAGTACAAGGATCTCTCCAAAGATCTATTTATACCTAGGCCTGTGACCAGGACAAGGGGGCATCCTCTACGCCTAGAGGAGAGGCGATTCTACCATCAACATAGACAAAGGTTCTTTACTGTAAGAGCAGTGAGACTGTGGAACTCTCTGCCGCAGGAGGTTGTTATGGCGGACTCTATGTACATGTCCAAGAGAGGCCTGGATACCTTCCTGGAGAGAAAAAATATCACGGGTTATGGGGATAAAACATTTATTTAATTCTTAAAGGTTGGACTTGATGGACTTGCGTCTCCTTCCAGCCTTATATACTATGATACTATAATATATCCGACACTGAGCTGATACCAGCACGGCTCTGGATTGGAGCCGAACCGGCATCGGGAAACACAGGGTGCCAGCACCCCAGTGTAACACCCGCGATCAGAGTGGGCGCCGATCACGGGTGTGTAACCCGTTAAATGCTGTGGTCAGCGCGACCGTGACATCTAACATGCCTCCGGGCGGTCTTTCCCCCACGAGCGCCCCCCTCCGAACCGTTTTCAGGGGGCGCCGATCGCTACTATGGAAGTGCTGGGGTCCGATTTGGTCCCCAGCATTGCCTGCAGGCACTGCCAGTAAGATGGCGTCTGTGACATCATCCTACTGGCACAGTGGCAGCCTATGCAAGTGTATAGGCTGACATTGCTAATACCCTGCAATACATTAGTATTGCAGAGTATTATCACGAACAAGCAATCAGATGATTGCTTGTTCATGTCCCATGGTGGAAAAAGTGAAAAAGTAAAAAAAGAAATGTTATTCAATAAAAAATAAAGTAATAAATCAATAAAAATGCACATAAGCCCCATAACATATAAAGAGACATATAACCCCCAAAAAAGTCTAAATCATTACAAAATCCCCACATATATAGTATCACCGCGTCCATAACAATCCATAAAATAAAAGTAAATCATTATTGAACCCGTACGTTAAAAAAAACTGTTGAAAACCCACCATCATTTTTACCTATTCAATCTTACAAAAAATGCAATAAAAAGTGATCAAAAAAACATATGTACTCCAGAATGATACTGGTGCAAAGTAAAACATGTCTCGCAAAAAACAAGCCATCAACCAGCTCCGTAGCCAAAAAGTAAAAATGTTATGCCACTTGGAAGACGGCAATGCAAAAATGATAGATTTTTCCCCACATTACGGTTTTATTTGACAAATTTAGTAAAATGTAAGAAAATATATTCAAGTCTGGTATCCCCGTCATCGTATCAACCCATAGAATAAAGATAACATGATTATTAGGCTAAACAGTGATCTCAAAAAAAAAAAGTAAAAAATCCAGAATTGATGCTTTTCTACTCCTGCCCTCAAAAAGGAGTTCCTAAATTTTAAACAATAGGTGATACCAACCCCAAAATGGCAACACTGGAAAAAGCTCATCCAGCAAAAAAAAATGCCGTCACATGGCCCCAATAACGAAAATTTTATAGCCCACAAAAGGAGGCAACGAGAAAACTAAAATCCTGGCAGCTGTAGGGCGCTCCTTCCCTTCTGCCCCCCGCCGTGCACCCATAAAACAAGTAACGGCCACATGTGAGGGGTCTCTGTACTTGGGAGAAATTGCAGAACAAATTGTATGGTGGCTTTTCTATTTTTATCTTTTGGAAATGTGTAAATTTTAGGGCTAAATGAACGTATAACTGACACAATTTGATCATTCTAAATTTCACCTCCATTTTGATTCAATTACTATGAAGATCTCAAGGGGTTAACAATCTTCCTAAAAGCTGTTTCTGATAGTTTGAGGGGTGCAGATTTGAAAATGGGTTGATTATATAGGGGGTTTTGATGCTAAATATGTAAAATTTCATTCAAAACAGTATTTATCTGCAAAAGAATAAATTCTGAAAATACAGAAAATCGGTATTTGATTTGTAAGCCCCGCGACATCAAAATATATTATCCAGACATTTCAAAAATTATGAAAATGTAAAGTAGACATATGGGAAATGTTATTCAGCAACTTATTTAGGTGGTAAATCTATCTACCTGAAAATATAATGATTTCAGATTTCAAAAAAGTGAAATTTTTTAAAAAATTCATCATTTTTCCTTTTTTAAAAAAATAAATGCAAAACTTATCAGCCAACATTTACCACTAAAATGAAGTACAACATGTGGGGAAAAAACACTCTCAGAATCGCTTTGATAATTAACAGTGTTCAAAAGTTATTACCATATAAAGCGACGCAAGTCAGAATCCAAAAAATGGGGCTGAGCCTTAAGCTGTAAAATGGCTGCGTCCTTAAGGAGTTAAATTATTTAGAGACAACATAACACCCATACTACCAGATGCTTGTGGGAGGTACTCCCTTCCTGGCACAGTCCATACAAGAAAATATCTCAGTCGTAGACTGGTGGCACACGTACCATTCTAACGCAAAACACCGGCGGCTCAATCCCGATCGCAGGCGTTTCCATAGAAACGCCGATGCAATCGGGCCGCGGCCTGCCCTGGTGGGTGCGGCTTTGTCTGCGTTTAAACTGCGTTAAAACTGCATCGCAATTAGTTTTGGGTTGGTTTTAGGTGGTATTACTTATTTTAACAAGTGAAAGAACTCAAATCAACAGGTGAATGAAATTTGTGGAGCAGCTTTCTCCTTCAAAATCAGATTCACCCATTCAGTTCATGTCTTTCACCTGTGAAATTGACAAAACTGCACCTAAAACCACCTCAAAACTAATTGTGATGCAGTTTTAACTGCAACATGTGAACACATCCTCAATGTTATACTTCCCTCAAGTGAGGAAACATGGCTCCAAATCAGCATTTCCCATCAGGGTGCGTTTATAAACGCATTGCACAAGCTGAAGAGATGATTTGCCTAATTAAACAGTGTTAACAAATGCATGCGTTAATGCGATGTTAACGCTTGCGATAACGCAATGTTAGCAGTTGCGACGCATGCATCAACATTGCGTTAACAAACGAATGTGTTAATGCGATGCAAGCGCAGACAAAGCCGCACCCATCGGGGCGGGCCGTGGCCCGATCGCATTGGCGTTTCTATGGAAACTTATACAAACAAGTGCTTACTGGCGCAACTGGTCTAACTGGTGCTGCAATATACTAAATACTTCCTATCATGGTATTAACAAAGAAATGCAAACAAATGTGGGTTTTGTATATCGCGCTCCTCCAATATGAAATGATAGTTTTTACCTTTTGCTGCGGTATTCTATTCCCGTCCAACAACCTGGAGGGGGAATGAGGGGTAGATGCACTGTTTTCTTCTGCCATGGATCCGGAGCAGCCCCGGCCGGTGACTGCGTTCGGATGTGCGTGGACGCTGTTAGAAGTTCTCCGGTGACGTCACCAATGGAGCTACAGGAACAAACGAGGAACAAATTTCCTACGCATTTCGGAGACAGGAACGGTCTCCTTCGTCAGGGATCGTTACACTCGTTCAGAGGTATCCTTATATAGCTACTTGGCCTCAGGGCATTCTGACAAAGCAAGAAGCCCTTTATCTAAATAACCAAACCCCTCGTATAGCCGACTTCTATCACATACCAAAAATCCACAAATCCACAACTGCCCCCCCAGGACGACCCATTATATCTGGTATCGATTGCTTAACGGCTAATGTGTCAGAATACGTTGATAATATGTTACAATCAGCCACCCAACAACTTCCAGCTTATTTGAAAGACACTAAGCACATTTTACAGATACTAGAGAAAACCGCATGGGAGGATGATTATATAATCGGGACTTTAGACGTCACCTCACTATATACGGTCATTGAAAACGAAAAAGGAAGAGAAGCCGCAACATATTTTTTAAATAAGGAACAAAGAATATCCATGGAGCAAATTGATTTTATAGGAGAATGTATCTCTTTTATTCTATCCCATAATTATTTTTTATATGATAATAAATTTTACTTACAAACATGGGGCACGGCCATGGGGACCAAGTTCGCTCTGTGCTATGCTAATATGTATGTAGGCCAATGGGAGGAAACTGCCATGTATGCCGATATGTTAGCACGGACGAACTTGGCCCTATGGCATCGTTTTATAGACGATATTGTTTTTATATGGAAAAGAGGCGAACAGTCTTTACTACAATTTTTTATGATATTAATAAAAACAAGTTTTATCTACATTTAACCCCAACATACAGTAAAGAATCAGTCAACTTTCTGGATCTCACAATATTCATCAAGGATGGAAAAATCCTCACAAAATAATACAGAAAACCAACTGACAGCAACAGTTACATACCACTTGACAGCTGTCATTACCCTGTTTGGCTACAAAACATCCCCCAAGGCCAATTTACAAGAATACGTCGGAATTGCACAGATATTTAGGACTATTGGAAGGAGGATGAGGTTCTATCAAAAAAGTTTGAGGAGAAAGGGTATAATGCAAAAGAACTAGAAAAAACTAAGTATAAAATAGCAGACATTACAAGAGAACATCTACTGAAAGAAAAAACACCAAAAGCACAGACCGAATCCTCAGAAATTAAGATCCCTTTTTTAATTTATCATACGGTACATGGTGGCTTATTTAAGAAGATCATCAAAAGACACTGGGATATCCTTAAGGAGGATAAGGTTATAGGTGAGCTAATTCCTGAAAACCCCTCCTTTACTTTTAAAAAAGAAAAAACTTAGGAAATCTAATAGCCCCCACCATCAAGAAAGGTGTTACTATAAAATACAAACAAAACCATCTTTGAGATGCAAATGCCAAATGTATTCTTTCCGTGCAAAAGGTGTTCTATGTGTAAAACCTTGAAATTAAAAGATCCAGTTCATGAGGTAAAAATGTGCGGGTCCCATGTCTCCTTTCCAAATAAAAATAAAATAAATTGCCATACCAAAGGGGTGATATATGGACTAAAATGTAAGTGTGAAAAAATATACGTAGGAAGAACAATACGCCCCCTTTATAAGAGAATAAATGAACACATACGGAATATAAGGAAAAAGAACAAAGGGCACACGCTGTCCCGACACTTCATGGAAAAACATGGAAACACTCAGGACAAATACCCGGAATTTCCATCTCAGGTATTGAAATCATCCCCCCTGATCAAAGGGGGGGAAACTTCATTAACAAAATGTCGAGAGCTGAAAGTAGATGGATCTATAGCCTAAACACCCTTGCTCCGGTGGGACTAAACAGCGAAATATTTGCTTTTTAGAGACTTATCTCCGATGGGGCATTCAGTAGCATCTATGAGAAGTTCAAAGGTGAGGCCAAGTAGCTATATAAGGATACCTCTGAACGAGTGTAACGATCCCTGATGAAGGATACCGTTCCTGTCTCCGAAAAAGCGTAGGAAATTTGTTCCACGTTTGTTCCCGTAGCTCCAGTGGTGACGTCACCGAAGCAGACACCGGAGAACTTCTAACAGCGTCCACGCACATCCGAACGCGGTCACCGGCCGGGGCTGCTCCGGATCCGTGGCAGAAGAAAACAGTGCATCTACCCCTCACTCCCTCTCCAGGTTGTTGGACGGGAATAGAATACCGCAGCAAAAGGTAAAAACTATCATTTCATATTGGAGGAGCGCAAGATACAAAACTCACATTTGTTCGCGTTTCTATGGAAACGCCTGCGATCGGGAACGAGCCGCCGGTGTTTTGCGTTAATTTAATGCAAAACACCGGCGGCTCATTCCCGATCGCAGGTGTTTCCATAGAAACATCTATGTGATGGGGTCGCGGCTATGCGGTGGGTGCGGCTTTGTCTGCGTTTGCATTTGCAAATGCAGACAAAGCGTTATGTGTGGCACCAGCCTAATTACACTCCCATGCTTGTTGAGGGGGACTTGGAGAAGTGATCACAGCTGCCTTTATCATGGTTTGGAGGGCCAATGTTTTAAATGGATGTGCTCCCACGTCTCCTATATATATTCCAAACCATATCACTCTCCAGGTCTTACTTCAACAAAATCCGCAATTTGGCACAATTTCAAACCCTGTATTAACTTGCAACACCCCTGCTGACGTATAGGCAATGGAGTGCTTGCGTATAAGGGTGATGCCACACATGGCGTTTTGAAACTGTTTTTGGTCCGTTTTTAAGCACTCCATTAAAAAAATGCATCCGTTTTTGTCCGTTTTATATTGCGCAAATTCGGAAAACCTGTCAAAAACTGGTGCATTTTCAAAAAACGTATGCGTCTTTTAATGCATGCGTTTTTCAATGGATTGCTTAAAAATGGACCAAAAACGGTTTCAAAACGCCATGTGTGGCATCACCCTTAGCCCCTCTATCTGTAGGATCCCTCTAGAGGAGTCCGATCAACTCACTTTTAGGGTAATACAGTCTATGTAAGGTAATTAGCAGCAGTAGATACTGCTTGTGCTGTAGGACAGCCCTCCAGCCCCCATACCAGGCACCGTGAGGTGGGGGATGTTGCAAACTCCTTCATGCTCCGCATCGGATATATCGGACGCTAGCGCTTCCAGGGTTATGAGTGTATGGGGCAGGTGAGGGTTGGTTCCAATTTGATTGGTTGTCAGGATCCGAACCCAGAACCTCTTGTATCCCAGGCAGTAGCTCTTCCCACTGAGCTACTGGCCTTCTGGACAGCTCCAGTTCTGAATCAGTTCCACAGTTTTGTTCCTTGATCCATGCCTTGATTACCTAATTGACCACAGCCTTGAACTGCCTATTTAGTGAAGCCTTGACACTCCCTCTTTGCCAGATTATTGTGCATCCAGCCATAGTCCAGCAACTCTCCTGAGCCTCCTGCAACTGCTATGTTTATCTGTGTACCGAACCTGGACTGCTATTGACTACGCTTCTGCCTTATCCTTTAAACTGCTCTGCTTATCTGTGTACCAAACCTGGACTGCTATTGACTACGCTTCTGCCTTATCCTTCAATCTGCTCTGCTTATCTGTGTACCGAACCTGGACTGCTTGTCCACGCTTGCTTCAGCTACTCTATCTGCTGGATTGTCAGCCACTGGACTCCCACCTGCTTCCAGACCTTGGCGATTCCACATACAGGTGAGCAATCGTATTATTATCCTTACAGAATAATCTGGCCAAAATATGGAGTCCGCTGTCAATACTTTGAGGCAACAGGTTTCTGAACTGCAGGACTTTGGTGCCACCTATCAAGAAAAATTTTCTCAGTTACAAACTGTGGTACATAGCCAACAAAGAGAGATTATTGAATTAAAACGACAAGTGTTGGAGGTGCGCAACTCAGCTGGAGACCCTCGTATGTCATTGCCATCAAAGTTTGGTGGTGATCGTCGTCATTTCCGAGGTTTTCTTAATCAGTGCAACATATATTTTGAAATGCAACCTACCCCATTTACTACTGAGAAGAAAAAAGTGCTGTTTATTATCAATCTGCTGACAGATGAAGCTCTTGCATGGGCCTCTCCATATGTAGAAAAGGAAAGTGATATTTTAAGCAATTTTGATGACTTTATTACTGCTATGAGTCAAGTTTTTGATGACCCCAATCGATGTTTCACAGCTGAAGCCAAACTGCATAATTTGAAGCAGGGAAAACGTTCAGTTGCTGAATATACGGCAGAATTTCGTCGCTGGGTAGCTGATACTACATGGAATCCAGCAGCCCAGAAAAGTCAGTTTCGGCGAGGGCTTGCTGAACAAGTGAAAGATGAACTTGCCAGAGTGGAAAATCCAGTAGATTTGGAGAAATTTATTCAGCTGTGTATCAATATTGATCAGAGACTTACTGACAGAAGAAGGGAAAAATTGTGGGCATTGGAGAATAGACCTGCCTATTCCTTCAGTCAAACTACCCAGCGAAATACAGAATCAATACCTGAACCAATGCAAATTGATGTTATTCGAAAACCACTTTCTATGGCGGAAAAGGAGAGACGATTTTCAGAAAATCTTTGCCTTTATTGTGGAGGATCAGGGCATTATGCATTGAAATGTCCAAACAAATTCAACAGAACGATTGCTGTCACTGACATCCAAGAACAAATCAAGTCAGAAATCTCTAATCAATCAGACTCAGGAATAAATTCTATTTCTCCTTTAGCACTGAATGAGGACAAAATATTAATACCACAGTCTCATTTTATTGTGCCAATTCATATCTGTACGGAAACTCAAGAGATTTCTTGTTCTGCTTTGATAGACTCTGGGGCTGGTGGAAACTTTATGGACGTAACCTTTGCTCAAGATAATAATATTTCACTGTTAACAAAGTCAGCACCTGTAGACATGGAAACGGTTGATGGATCACCACTGTCGTCTGGACCTGTTACTCATGAGACTGTGCAACTTCAAGTTTTCTTCAAACCTGATCATCATGAAAGCATTCAATTTTCACTAATTGCTTCTCCAAAGTTTCCAGTGATTTTGGGTATCCCTTGGCTTTCTATTCATAATCCAACCATAGATTGGAAAACACACACTATACAGTTCCACTCAGAATTTTGTCAACTAAATTGTTTGCCTAAACCTAATTATTCATTGCCTGAAAACTCCTCAATATCTGAACTTTCCACTAAAGATTTGCTACCCCCATCATATAAAGAATTTCAAGATGTTTGTGATAAGAAAAATGCAGATAAGCTACCTCCACATCGTCCATACGACTGCCCAATAGAACTGTTACCTGGTGCTAAAATACCTTTTGGTCGTATCTACTCCCTTTCTGAACCAGAACTGAAGGCATTAAAGGAATACCTGGATGAAAATTTGGAAAAAGGATTTATTCGGCCATCCACGTCTCCAGCTGGGGCACCATTGTTCTTTGTGGAGAAGAAAGATTCCACCTTAAGACCCTGCATTGATTATAGGGAACTTAACAATGTCACAGTTAAAAACCGATATCCTCTGCCTTTAATCCCAGAATTACTTGAAAGGCTTCGTGCAGCTAAAATATTTACCAAGCTCGATCTAAGAGGGGCATATAACCTTGTTCGAATCCGTCCAGGAGATGAATGGAAAACTGCTTTCAGGACACGTTATGGACACTTCGAATATCTTGTAATGTCCTTTGGACTTTGTAATGCCCCAGCCACCTTCCAACACTTTATCAACGATGTTTTTAGAGACCTACTTGATCAATTTGTTATTGCTTACTTGGATGATATCTTAATATTCTCTGAAAATCTGGAGCAACATCGTAAACATGTCCGCGCTGTACTTCAACGACTTCGTGAACACTGCTTATATATCAAACTTGAGAAATGTGAATTTGAGCAGACAACCATTCAATTTCTGGGGTACATCATCTCACCAGAAGGTCTGAGTATGGATCCTGGCAAAGTCAAGGCTGTTGTTGATTGGCCAATTCCAAGGAATGAAAAAGAAGTTCAGAGATTCATTGGTTTTGCTAACTTTTACAGAAAATTCATCAGAAATTTTTCCAAGATCATTGCACCAATTACTGAACTCACAAAGAAAACAGTCCCCTTTTCTTGGACTCAAAAAGCCGATGATGCTTTCACACAATTAAAGACTCTCTTTATATCGGCACCAATATTAATTCATCCAAATCCAGACTTACCATTTACTGTTGAAGTTGATGCGTCTGATTCAGCAGTAGGAGCTATCCTGTCTCAGAGATCTGGAGATAAGATGTTGCTTCACCCCTGTGCTTATTTTTCTCGTCAAATGTCTTCAGCAGAAAGAAATTATGACATTGGAAATAAAGAACTTCTAGCAATCAAATGTGCATTTTCTGAGTGGAGACATCTATTGGAGGGATCTCCTAATCCTGTAACTGTATTTACTGATCATAGAAATCTGGAGTTTATCCGTGGGTCCAAAAGACTGTCCTCAAGACAAGCTAGATGGAGTTTATTCTTTTCTAGATTTAACTTCATTATTACTTACAGACCTGGATCAAAAAATGGTAAAGCTGATGCTTTATCCAGGATGTTCGCAGAGCCCACACAAGGAGATAAATGTGAAAGCACCATCTTACCTGAGAAGAACTTTGTTGGGGTTACACATTCTAAGGAGTTCCTGAATTTACTTAAGGATGGATATGCAAATGACGCAGTGCTAAGTCACCCTCCAAGGAATATTAACCTCTGCTTCACAAATGGATTCTGGAGAAAAGACCACCAGTTATACATACCAGAGAGTGCACGACTTGCTGTTTTAAGATTAGTTCATGATTCTAAGCTGGCTGGACATTTAGGCATCAAGAAAACTCGGGAACTTCTATCTCGTTCCTTTTGGTGGCCAACCTTTAGGAAAGATGTCAGGAAGTATGTTTCATCATGTTTAATTTGTGCTCAAAATAAAACTCCCCGTTCTTCTCCGTTAGGGTTGCTGCAACCACTTCCTGTACCCTCTCGTCCCTGGGAATCAATCTCTATGGATTTTGTGGTTGATCTACCTCCTTCCAAGGGAATGACCACCATCCTTGTTGTTGTCGACCGTCTTACAAAGATGGCCCATTTCATACCAGCTAAGGGAATACCTACTGCGGAACAAACTGCTGATCTTATGATTCGGGAAATATTCAGACTGCATGGAATCCCTGACAATGTGGTTTCTGATCGAGGTGTGCAATTTACCTCTAAATTTTGGAAAAGTTTTTGCTCTGCTCTAGGCATAGGAGTAAACTTGTCCTCTGCCTTTCATCCTCAATCAAATGGACAAACAGAAAGAACCAATCAAAGTCTTGAGCAATACCTTCGTTGCTTCATAACGTATCTTCAGGATGACTGGACTGATTATCTACCCACAGCTGAATTTGCATACAACAATTCTGAGCACAGTTCAACATTACAAAGTCCTTTTTATGCCAATACAGGGCTTCATCCAGTTTTCATTCCAGATTTACCAATTTCAACCACACTTCCAGCTGTAACCGAACGTCTAACTCTATTACAGAAGGTTCAAGAAAAGATTGTTGAGAACTTGCATGATGCACAAAAACAATTTAAACAGGCTGCTGACAAACATCGAAAAACTACCCCTATTTTTCATGTGGGGGATAAAGTGTGGCTCTCTACAAAAAATTTAAAGCTGCAAGTTCCTTCTCCAAAACTTGGCCAGAAATATATTGGGCCATTTCAAATATCCGCTCAAATTAATGACGTCACCTTTCGATTAAAACTACCTGAATCTATGAAGGTCCATCCTGTCTTCCATTGTTCACTCTTTAAAGTTTATAATGAAAATACCTTTCCAGGTCGCGTTTTGCCTCCTCCACCACCAGTAACTGTGCAGGGTGAAGAAGAATATGTTGTTGAAAAGATCTTGGACTCGAGAATTCATCGAAATAAGCTTCAGTACCTAATCAAGTGGAAGGGATATGGCCCTGAGGAAAATTCTTGGGAACCAGTGCAAAATGTTCATGCTCCTAGACTTGCCAGAGAATTTCATCAAAGACACCCTGACAAACCAGACCCAAGGATGCCCAGAGGTCATCCTGGAAGAAGGGGAGTACTGTCAGGATCCGAACCCAGAACCTCTTGTATCCCAGGCAGTAGCTCTTCCCACTGAGCTACTGGCCTTCTGGACAGCTCCAGTTCTGAATCAGTTCCACAGTTTTGTTCCTTGATCCATGCCTTGATTACCTAATTGACCACAGCCTTGAACTGCCTATTTAGTGAAGCCTTGACACTCCCTCTTTGCCAGATTATTGTGCATCCAGCCATAGTCCAGCAACTCTCCTGAGCCTCCTGCAACTGCTATGTTTATCTGTGTACCGAACCTGGACTGCTATTGACTACGCTTCTGCCTTATCCTTTAAACTGCTCTGCTTATCTGTGTACCAAACCTGGACTGCTATTGACTACGCTTCTGCCTTATCCTTCAATCTGCTCTGCTTATCTGTGTACCGAACCTGGACTGCTTGTCCACGCTTGCTTCAGCTACTCTATCTGCTGGATTGTCAGCCACTGGACTCCCACCTGCTTCCAGACCTTGGCGATTCCACATACAGGTGAGCAATCGTATTATTATCCTTACATTGGTTCTGCGATGTCGATCGCTTAAACTGGCCAGTCAATACAGACTGGCCAGTGATACTCATCATAGTCATGACAAATCGTGTCATGGCAGATCATGTCATGATGGATCGTGTCGTGACATATGTAAGTCAGGACAGATCTGCCGCTCTCCAGCGCCACCATTCTGCTTTTGATAGTGTTGGAGAGATAAATGTGATCTGTCCTGTAGGTAGTGTTGCACAATCACTATTACACCCCCCACCATCGTCCATTTTTTTATTTGTTAATCCCAGCCCCGCCTGTTTTTCCTTGCATTATGCCCCCATTGTACGTTTTCCCTACCCCCCTAACCGCACTTATAAGTGAGTTGTGAAGTAAGCGTAGTGCATGTGGTATATGGAGGATGTAGTAGTACACACATGTTCGGAGTAGGTAGTGGTGCATATTATTTGAGAACTTGCTACAAAAACTATAAACCTTCTAAAATTCATAAAAAATAAGCAAACGTAAATAAAATTATGCAACTTGAAAGAAGACAAATGGCAAAAGTTTTATACAAAAAAAACTTGTGGTATGACTTTTTGTCTTAAAAATAGAACATTTGAAAGCTAGAAAATGTAAAATTTTTTTTTCCTAAATTGTTTAATTTTTAGCCCAAAAAACCCGATTTATCAGCAAAATTTTACTACTAATATAAACTACAATGTGTCAGGAGAAAACAATCTCAAAATCAGTTACAGTTAAGTTAGTACGACACAAAAGACACTGGTCAGATTTTAAAAAACGGCTGAGGCTTAACTGGTAAAATGAAAGCTGAGCTTTAATTGGTTGCCATGGGCAACTAAGAACATTCTTACTTTTAGACAGCTTGATAAATCTGTGACAATTTCTCTTACTGGCTGCCTGACCACCTCTACATGTATAATATTGTACATTATTCTTGAATGTGTAAGATTTTTTTTAACTGTTGGACAATTACTAACTTTGTTGAACTATATGACTATTGGCATCTATTGAAGAGTCCAGGAAGCGTTTACAACATCCAGGAGATCCTTACACCCTGATAAACTCTGACCTGCAAATGTTCTGTGGTGATTTCAAAAGCCATTTGGTCACCTCTCCTCTGCACCTATCCCCATCCCTCCATCTAGGGATTTGGAAACAAAGAAACTGTTTAAATATTCCTGGACTCTCCCCCTCATTAACACTTTGCACAATCCTGAATGACCCTGTGGACTAATTAATGAATGGGAGGTTTTGAAACATGAACCAAACTGAGAAGATATAAAATAATATGAGATACAGGGAATAGTGTTCACTCTTTGGGGGCTGCCTGACAAACTGCTTTGTTCCATATTTTCCACCCACCAGGGAATCTTTCTGTTATTTTTCTCCCTTTTTATTTTATAACTGTTTTGCCGTGTTGTGTGTCCTTTGTAATTCTTTTGTTTTTAATATCTATTTATGCACTGATCAACTTTTTGTAATTAAAGCTTTTCACTTTAATTTTGGTCCCTGTATGCTCTGCGAACTCATAGCCTTGTAAAATGTGCTAATCTGTGTGACTGCTAGAGTGCTGAGTGTGCATGTCTAGTGATGTAACAAGGTGACTGCTTGAGAAGCCAGAGTGGATGTAGAGGGGAATACTTATTGGTCCCAGTATAAATGCAATAAGTGGTGGCAGCGGGTCTGGAGTGCTGGAGCTGTAGGAGGTGTGATTTTTGCTCGATTTGTGTCTTGAGTGAAAGGTGAATGCATGTTTGAGGAGGCGGCGGCGTCCTCGCCGTGACACGCCTGTCTATGGTGCTGATGGAGATGGCAGAGTATGGCGCTTGGTTATCTCCACCAGTGCCATAGAGATGAGAAAAGCAACAGGGAACAGCTGCTATTTCAATTTGCAATACAAGGACCCTCTTTCCTGTGCTCTGTGATGGTTCCAATTTGCAGTTTGCATAGTAACTAACTATTTGACTGGCCACGGGAGGGGGCGTTTTTCTATAGTTCGTCTCAGGCAACAGAGAGGCTAGTTTCACCCCTGGTAGCAAACCATCTCGGAAAGGCTTTTAGGTTTACAGTAAGGGCCTGGCGTAACACCCTTCTTCTTCCCATGCCCCCCTTTCCCTTTGTTTCCTTTTTTGTCTTGTGTAATGTGGATAAGGCTAGGCCATTTCTTCCTTATATAAACATTTCCATTTCTTTTTTTGTTCTTCTTGTTGGTGTAATTTGAATGCACATGTCATTACAACATTTGTATGCACCTACAATTCATCAACCTACAAACCATACAAAGCCTTGTATAATGCTTTACTTCTGTGCAACACTAAATAAAACTGTTGAACCAAGAAGTCTATAAAATCTAAATAAATTTGGTATATTCATGATAATACCGGCCCAAAGAATAAAGTAGAAATTTCATATGGAGTACTCGATGAAAAGTGTAAAAACGCAAATGTGTTTTTTTGTCACTTTTACCCCATTTGGAATGTTTATCCAGTTTCACAGTACATCGCATGGAATCTAAAATACTAGGAAGTACAATTTGTTACACAGAAACTTAAAAATGGAAAAAGTCGATTTGCGGCAAGGGGTTAAAGAGAGCATTATACTTTGCGGAAAAGGTGACTTATAACTAAAAGATATGTGGTGTGAATATATTAAACAATTTCTTTTTCTAAATTTGCTCTGGAATGAACCTGCAAATGAACAAACCGGTGATTCACGACAGATAGCTAATGGAGAAAACTCCTTCTGCAATCAGTCTCTGCCACGTTAACCCACTATCTGAAAGAAGGCATTGCTACAAAATACGTATTTCTTGGAGCTACATCTTCACAACCATTTAAAGTAACTGTCATACATAAATGATAATCTGTTTTATTTAAATGGTGGTAAGTAGTAGTATCGCATGCTCCTCAGGTCATTATTTACAGCTTTTATTACCTACAAGGTGAAAACACATATAATATTTTCTCACTCAGTGTCAGTCTTGCCTACATAGTGCTGATATCATGTACTCACACTAATCAGTTGTTTGAGGAAGATGTTTGCATTTGATAGTCACACCTTAGAGCTGCCGAGATACCAATGACCTTATGTTGCTTTTTACTTTTCTCTTACTTAAAGGGGTTATCCGGGTTTAAAAATCTTTTTATGGCCGGGCTGGGGAGGGCTAGTTAAACATAATAAACATGGACTTACCTCCTCCGGCGCCGCTGATGTCCCGCGCCGCGGTCACTTCGATCCGCACACAGGGAGCTGCGCACAGGGAGCTTCCGGTCCGCGTTGTGGACGGCTCCTCCCATCCGTCCCTATCTCTCAGCGTTGTAAGCGCTGGGAGATGGTGCGCATGGGAGCATCCGGCCGGCCGGAAGCTCCCTGTGCGCCGGTGTAATGAAACCGGCGCACGGAGAAGACGGGCCGCGGCGCGGGACATCGGCAGCACCGGAGGAGGTAAGTACATGTTTATTATGTTTAAATAGCCCTCCCCAGCCCGGCCATAAAAATTTTTTTAAACCCGGATAACCCCTTTAATCTGAAGCATTAGGTACAAGCAAGTGTTTTACCATGCCATTCATTAGTATGGGAGTGTCAGAAATTGCTGAGGACAGCAATGGGCTATCGCCGACAGTCAGTTAGGCCATATGCACACAAACATGCTTTTTGGACTTTTCACTAGCTAGCATTAGTCCCGTATTTTTGTAAGCGCTCACACATGGCCATGGTTTCTACAGCCCTCTGTGCAAGCTGCCTGCCAGAGACACAAATTATGGAGTAGGACCTATTACAGTCCTTGTTTGCAGCTTTTTTCAACTGCCACTGGCACATGAGTGGAGCTGACCCATTGATGACAGGCAGACTGAGAAAACAGAAGATGTATTTTCTACAGCTAGCACTTGCTCATTTGCTTATATCGGTTCATGCATATGGCTATTATTTTCACAGCCCCGTGCAGGTGAGGACTGTTGAAGACAGAGTAAAATATAGAGCAGGTCCTATTCCTGCTCATGGTATGCCATATGCCAGTGGTGGCGAACCTATGGCACTGGTGCCAGAGGTGGCACTCCAAGCCCTTTCTGTGGGCACCCAGGCCATCACCCAAGCCCACCACACAGGACTCAAAGAATTTTCCAGCAGTTCCAAACAACTTAAAAGATGCTGCTTTCAGTGATATTTTAATGTGATATGTACTTGGCTCCTAGGGACAGTAGGAAGAGGGGAATGCGTAGACAGAGCCTAATTATCTCTGAATAATATTCCTGCTGGCCCCATGATTCTCTGTGTACAGAGGGACACTGGAAAGACGCTACAATGATGCAAATTTTTAATCTATTTTTTAGTATGTTGGTGTCCTCAGGAGGCCAGTATGATTGAATGTTGGGTTGAAGAACAGGGAGCAATAAGTTACTGCTTTATTTTTGGTTGGCACCTCGCGATAAATGAGGAGGTTTGGGGTTGCAGTTTGGGCACCCAGTCCCTAAAAGGTTCGCCATCACTGCTATATGCTATGCTTGGCAATATTTTACACACCCATACTATTGAATGGAGCAGCAGGATGCTTAAAGGAAATCTACCATATAAAATCAAGCCTGATAAACCACTTACTCATAGACCCAGACACCAAGACTGCGGTAACCTTCTTGTATTTGTTATCCATAGCCTTCTTCTTTCTAAAACCAACTTTAAAATTATGCTAATGAGCCATAAAGGCTCTTGGGGGAATTACCAGAGCTTCTCCATTCTATAGCTTTACAAACATGCTCCTACACAGTGTAACAGCCTGTGAAGAACATGGAAGTGGTGGTGTAATGCCTCCCATAACACTTCTTCTTCAATACCATAATTTTAATAGTTGATTTAAAAAGGAAAGAGGCCATGGATAACAAATATAAGAAAATAAATACAGTCATTGTGCCCCTGCTTTATCATACTTGATGGTAGATTTCCTTAAGATTTCTCCCCCTCCTTCTGCCTTCTTTAATATCATGGCATAACACTCCCTGCTGCTGTGATATTTCTGGCACAGAGAAGGTGGAGGGAGAAGCTCTGGTTATACCCCCCTGAAGCCCTCAATAAGCTTGTGAACCAATGGCATGGGACAGGCGTCAAATTTAGACACCTCGTTCAATTTTCTGAAATCGTTGCAAGATAGCAACGTCCCATCAGGCTTGGGAATTAGAACAATCGGACTGGCCCATTCACTTTTGGATTCCTCAATAACCTATAGTTTCAGCATCTTCTGTACCTCCTCTGAAATGGCTTGTCTACATGCCTGAGGGACTCAGTACGGCCTTGATCTTACTGCAACACCCCTGCCAATGCATAAGCAAGTGGGAAGTTGCGGATAGCGTCCTTCTCAGGTCAGGAGCTGTTAGGGAGATTGATCACCTCTCTAGGAAGGTTCTGGAATCTGAGTATTATGTAATTACAGCTGTAGGTACTGCCTAGGAATGCAACAGTTAATTGGGTTTTTTAACGCATGCGTTTTTAACAATGTCAAAACGGATTGGATTGTCATAAGAATCAATATTAACACTAAAGCTTCATTACAGACACCTGTGATAACGGTTACAGCTGATTATTGTAGCCTAGGACTAAAGCACAATAAATTACCAATATCCAGAGGTCCGTTTGTAACTAGGGGTCGTATGTAAGTCGAATGTTCTTAAGTAGGGGACCGCCTGTATCTGCTTTATGTTGGGATGATATTTTATGCTTCCGGTCATTTTTCTAGGATGTTATGAGGCGCAGAACTTTAGGTGCGATTTTTCTTATTTTCATGAAAATTGCCAAAACTCACATTTTGAGGGACAACTCAGCTTTCAAGTGACTTTGAGAGGCCTAAATAATAGTAAAACCCCATAAATTACCCCACTATAGAAAGTTCACCCCTCAACGTATGTAAAACAACTTCTATTAAGTCTATTAACCCTTTAAGTGTTTCACATGGGTTAAAAAATATGGACCTGCGATTTAGAAACTATAGAATTTTTTTGGTAAATACATTCATTTAGGCCAAAACTGACATTTTCAGAATAAATGAAATGATGAAACTCACTGCAACGCTTGATGCCCAATTCCTCCTGAGTACTGATACCCCATATGTGGTGGTGACTGCTGTACGGGCGCACGGCCGAGTATAGAATAAATGGAGGCGCCATTCACAGCAGATTTGTATTGTCACATTGTACGACCTATACATTTTTATTTTTTTTGGTAATGCGAACATATGAGGGCTTATTTTTTATGGGATGAGATACAATGTATAGATAATTTATTTTGGGAGTCTAAAGCTTATTCTTGAGATTTTATTAACTATTTCAAGGGGGACACAAACAAAATCATCAATTTTTATTTTGGATTGTTAGCATTTTTTTTCCCCCGCTCACCGTAATGTAAAAATAATATTTTATCTTTATTATCTGGTTCACTACGATTGCGGTGATACCTCATTTATATAGTTTTTCTTATTTTTGCTTAATTTTCCTGAGCAAAACCAATATTGGAGAAAATCGCATTGTTTTTACTATTGACAACTTTTCAGGGCCATAACTTCTGTATTTTTCTGTTGGCAGATCTGGTTGAGGGCTTATTTTTTGCAAAAACAGTTGTTCTTTTCAGTCGTATCATATTAGGGAACGTAACTTTTTTTGATCACTTTTTAGAACATTTTTTGTGATGGTGTTTGATGAAAAATTGTATATTATGAGAAGTTTTTGGAGTTTTTTTTTTTTTACGTAGTTCACCGAGCGGGTTCAATATTGATTTAGATTTATTGTATAGATTAATACGGACGCGGTGATACCAAATATGTACGTGTTTTTGTGTTTTATTTACTTTATTTGTATTTTATGTGTCACTGGGGAGATAATGGGACTTTTATTTTATTTATTTAATTATATTATAAAAATAATTTTTTTTTACTTTTTTACATTTTCTACTTCTTGGCTTGAATAAGCGATCATCCGATCGCTTATTCAAGCCTTTACACTGCAATACACTTGTATAGCAGTGTATAGTGTAAGTAACTGAGCATGCCGCGCATGCTCAGTTACTTACAGCCGGGTCCTGCCAGGAGGCGGAACTCAGCACTGAGAGGAGCCGACAGCCCCGGGTCACTCGTCGGAACCCGGGGCTGAGGCAGGAAGGATTGGATCCCCCGGTAAGCACACCGTGGGGTCCAATCCACGGGGGACACACTTGCATGCCGCGGTCATGCTTGACCGCGGCGTGTAAGGGGTTAAACACCCGGGATCAGAGTTTTTCCGATCCCGGGTGTTAGTGCCGGGTCTGGGCTGTGATATCACAGCCCGACACCGGCACCAGCGAGACCCGGTGTCCCGAAATCTTCTTCTGACGTGCCGCCGTAGAAAGGCGTCGCATCAGAAGAAGTACCCTTAATGACTGCCGTAGAAAGCCGATACGGCGGTCATTAAGGGGTTAAGTGATGCATCTAAGTGCATTGGATTGCGACACAATTTGAAAGTTAAATCCGAATCAGCTGGATCGTCCAACGGCACGCCCCCCATGTGTCACATGGAAGCCAGCGAAGCTGCACCAAAAACAATTGTGTGAACCACAATCCCAGCGCAGACACCTTTTAAATACCTTTCACAGCCGTGCAATCCCCAAAAAGATGGAACATCCGATGAAAGTGCGATCTGCAACCCTTAGTAAATGAGCTAAATGTCTACTCTGGTTTTCTCCGGCCAGGCTGACATATCCTATAGCAGTGATGGCAAACCTTTTAGAGACCGAGTGCCCAAACTACAACAAAGACCCACTTATTTATCGCAAAGTGCCAACACAGAAATTCAATTTGTGATTCAAACTCCCTTCTCTGTCAGTTTTCATTGATACCAGCACCCTGAGGACACCAATAAAGCAGAAAATAGTCCCAGGTACAGCTGTCACTTTAAAATAGCTCTGTGCACAGCAAGTCCTGGGCTCTGGGACTGCAGGAAGGTACCTGGAGTCCTCTCAAGTGATGGCCTGAGTGCCCACAGAAAGGGCTCCGAGTGCCACCTCTGGCACCAGTGCCATAGGTTAGCCATCACTGTCTATAGTATATTTCCCGTTTTCTCTAGAACCTCATGCAGTTCCTGACATTTGGCGAGAAATTTACTCTCTGATCACCAGGTTTAACGGTCCTTACTTTTGCTGACCTTTATAAACCCAGCTTTGAGTTCTTTGTACCTGCTCCATATGCTCCTTGACTATGGTCATGAAGGCCACCACCCTGCCAATCTGCTGTTAGGCTCCATGGGTGGTGGACCCACCGGACCACCGCAGACGATGATGTAAGCCAACACCTGGGACCAGAGTCTAAGTGGTACCCGGTTTTCACCAGAGCACGCCGCAAAGAGGGTTGGACTTGCTGTGGCATGGTACCACCAGGTTGTTCCACAAGTGCGACTTTGTCCATGGTGGCGCCCAAGGTGAGGTACAGAGAGGTTGAGCAGAATCGTAGTCGGGGACAGGCAGGAGATCAGGATAGGCAGCACGGGATCGGAGTCGGGGGCGTAGCAGAAGGTCAGGAAAGGCAGCACGGGATTGAAGTCAATAACGGAGCTGGGGTCACAACAAGACAATAACAATCACAAAAACAGCACAGGGCATAGAAACAAAGCTTTCTCTAGGACACAAGGCACGTAGATCCATCAGGGGACACAGGAGGAGGCTGGCTATTTAACAGAATTGGCAGCCGGCCAGCACCAGTGGTCTCACAGTATTTAAGTGAGGATTGACCCCCATGCGTAGAGTTCCAAAAGGGGTTCCACTAGGCGTTTAGGTGGGGGGGGGTGGGTACCTACACACGTAAGGCATCCATCCCCGTTCTTTTTCTCCCCCCCCCCTTACTCTCTTCATCCCCCTCTTTCTCCATGCTGTTCCTTTTTGTTTGCTTTAATCCCCCTCTTTTTGGTCTGAAGAAACCTCTGCAGAAGAGCATGGTCCAGGATGTAGTCCTCAGGCTCCCAGGACCTCTCCTCTGGACCGAACCCCTTCTAGTTGATGAGAAAGAACTGCTTTCCTCTGACCAACTTCATATCCAGGACCTCCTTTACCTCATAGACATTGGTTGCATCAGCCTCAGGAGCAGGAGGAGGTACCAGTCGGGAGAAGCGGTTCATAATGACTGGCTTCAGGAGGGAGACATGGGAGGAGTTTGGGATGCGGATGGTGGGAGGAAGGTGTAGCTTGTATGCCACAGGATTGATGGGCTTCAGCACCTCAAAGGGACCCAGGAAACATGGCCCAAGTTTATAGCTGGGAATCTTCATGCAGACATATCTGGAGGAGAGCCACTCTTTATCACGTGGAGAAAAAACTGGGGAAGGTCTGCCTATCTTAGCCTGAGTTTTGGTGTGGACAGACGCCTGAAGTAGAGATTGACGAGTCTGTTCCCAGATTGACTTAAAGGGAACCTACCACCACAATTCTACCTATAAAGGTAGAACGGGTGGTAGGTGCATGTATGGGACGTGAGGATAGCCCTTTTTAGAGCTAATCCTCACGTCCCCGCTATCTTTTTGAATCATGGTGGTAGGTTCCCTTTAAGGTCTTCTACCAACTCTTCCATGGCAGGAACATCAGTGGACACGGAGAGAGGAAGAGGAGCAAAAACAAAAAAAAAGGAGTGCCACCGGTAGACTCAGAC
Source organism: Engystomops pustulosus (assembly GCF_040894005.1). Taxonomy (NCBI): domain Eukaryota; kingdom Metazoa; phylum Chordata; class Amphibia; order Anura; family Leptodactylidae; genus Engystomops; species Engystomops pustulosus. Next base: position 75,881,381 of record NC_092419.1, on the reverse strand, counting down.
TCCATAGAGTTGTAGGAGAATTTATCCCAAAGCAGCACTGTGGCCCAGTCGTCATGTTGGGCAGAGACAAAATGGTGGAGATAATAACTTGTCGATTGGATTGCGGATGGTATGCAGATGAGAAGTCCAGCTTGACTTGAAGTTGACCGCACAAACGGGTAACAAACTGGACCCCACGGTCCGAGACAATGGGGCAGATTAACTTACCCAGTCCATTCGCGATCCAGCGGCGCGTTCTGTGTGGAGGATTCCGGCGATTCACTAAGGCAGTTCCTACGACGTCCACCAGGTGTCGCTGCTGCGCTGAATGCACTGGAGTTTACCAAGCCGGGCCGAGTGAAAGTAAGCGCGTGTCCAGCGACACTTTTTTTTAAATGCTGCGGGTTTTCCGAATCCGTCAGGTTTTTTTTACTGCCACGCCCTCCCAATTCCGTCACATGCACGCCGGTGTCGATGCGACACAATCTGATCGCGTGCGCCAAGATCCCGGGGCAATTCAGGGAAAATTGGCGCAAAATGGAAAAATTTGCGTAACCGGCCGGAAAACCGCGAATCGGGCCATTAGTAAATGACCCCCAATGTGCAGGAGAAGTGCATTAAGCCAGAAGATGTGCATGAAGAACAGGCTGGCAAAGCATGCAGCTGATGGCAGACCTGACACCGTTAGAATCCAGATGACTGTATTATCGGAAAAAGATAAGAGATCCGTAATAAAGCCCATGGCTATGTGAGTCCACGGGCAACTGGGTATCGGCAAGGGTAGGAGCAGACCTGCTGGCTTGAGACGTGACGACTTGTTATGGGCACTGGAAACGCAACCTCCTTGACCAGATCTGGCCACCAGATAAACAAGATATGAGAGCAATAGATCTCTGCCCCCAAGGGTGCTCAGCCACACGAGAGCAATGTCCCCAAGTCAATATCCTCTCAGGGCCGGTTCTAGACAAAGTGGGGCCCTGGGCAAAACTAAAAGTGGGGCCCCAAAATAAAAGTATTTTATGACCAGTCACAGTCAGCAAGAGGCTCCTTTAGTATGGTAAAACAAACTGTAATATGGGAGAATTTTATAGGAGATAGATAAATGATAGGGAGAACATCTGCAAAGATTTTGTATGTTCTTTCTGTCTGCGTGGGTTTCGTCCCGGTTTCCTCCCACACTCCAAAAAATTACTGGTAGGTTGATTAGACTGTGAGGCCCATTGGGGAGAGGGACCGATATTTTCTGAAAGCAGAGACTTGCCCCATTTTCAAAATTGCATCAAAGATTTTATAGACATAGGCGCCTTCATGCAATTTTGATTCAAATTTAAATATTTTATTAAAAATAGTTAAAATTTGACTTTGATGACAGAAAAATTTGATCCAAACAGAAAATGTTTACCTTCACATCTCCTAAATGTAATACATGGACATTTGTAGAGTTCACAAATGTGCCCTATTGATATGTTCACATAAATAAATCCACATAATATCACTAAAACTGCAATAACTAGATATCTGCTTTTCAGCTAGACCTTTTTAGACAGTCACAACCTGCAAAATATATCAATAAAACAGAATAAAAAGTAAAGGCGCCATAAAACCTATATAATTTTGAAAGCAGACAACCAGACGATGCATTTGGCAATTAACATTCAAAATTTGCATTTAGTGCATTTAGGCATGTAGACATGGTCAAGACAATCTCCTGCAGTTCAAACCGAGCATCAATATGGGGAAGAAAGGTGATTTGAGTGCCTTTGAACGTGGCATGGTTGTTGGTGCCAGAAGGGCTGGTCTGAGTATTTCAGAAACTGCTGATCTACTGGGTTTATCACGCACAACCATCTCTAGGGTTTACAGAGAATGGTCCGAAAAAGAAAAAACATCCAGTGAGCGGCAGTTCTGTGGGCGGAAATGCCTTGTTGATGCCACAGGTCAGAGGAGAATAGGCAGACTGGTTCGAGCTGATAGAAAGGCAACAGTGACTCAAATCGCCACACGCACAGTATGTCGAACTTTGAGGCAGATGGGCTACAGCAGCAGAAGACCACACCGGGTGCCACTCCTTTCAGCTAAGAACAGGAAACTGAGGCTACAATTTGCACAAGCTCATCGAAATTGGACAGTAGAAGATTGGAAAAACGTTGCCTGGTCTGATGAGTCTCGATTTCTGCTGCGACATTCGGATGGTAGGGTCAGAATTTGGCGTCAACAACATGAAAGCATGGATCCATCCTGCCTTGTATCAATGGATCAGGCTGGTGGTGGTGGTGTCATGGTGTGGGGAATATTTTCCTGGCACTCTTTGGGCCCCTTGGTACCAATTGAGCATCGTTGCAACGCCACAGCCTACCTGAGTATTGTTGCTGACCATGTCCATCCCTTTATGACCACAATGTACCCAACATCTGATGGCTACTTTCAGCAGGATAATGCGCCATGTCATAAAGCTGGAATCATCTCAGACTGGTTTCTTGAACATGACAATGAGTTCACTGTACTCAAATGGCCTCCACAGTCACCAGATCTCAATCCAATAGAGCATCTTTGGGATGTGGTGGAACGGGAGATTCGCATCATGCATATGCAGCCGACAAATCTGCGGCAACTGTGTGATGTCATCGTGTCAATATGGACCAAAATCTCTGAGGAATGCTTCCAGCACCTTGTTGAATCTATGCCACGAAGAATTGAGGCAGTTCTTAAGGCAAAAAGAGGTTCCAACCAGTTACTAGCATGGTGTACCTAATAAAGTGGCCGGTGAGTGTATGTTCTAGTGTCTGCAGTGTATGTAATGTGTCTATTATCTGTTCTAGTGTCTGGGTGAGCTTTGCTGCTAGAAATGAGCTGTTCTGCAAAGGGGTTCAGAGCTGTCTTCTCAGTTAACGCCACCTTCGGACTGGAGTGTTTTTGCACCCGTTTTTGTTCCTAAATGAAAAGTCCCAAGTGATGAATATCATTAGGCACAGCAAAACATCTGGATTGCTAGGATAAATGAGGGAAAGCTGGTTATTTTTGCTGCGCAGCTAGTTTGGTGTTTAGTCGCAAAAATGGCACAAAAACGCTGCGCCTGAATGAAAAGGCGCAAAAACAGAAAAAAACGATTGATACATGTGGCCCAAAGTGTGTTCTTAGATAGTTCTGCATAGAGAAGGGTTAAAAATATTATCCCTTCTCAAAATGTAGTAACATATAAAGAGAATATTTCCATTATCTGTGAGGAGCAGCAGCTCCTGTGTGCAGCAAATGCTCCCTGCAACCTGATGGCTAAGAATCTGGATTGGGGGTGGGGGGGTTAATTTCAGGGGGCTGTATCTCTGGCTCTGTGACACATAGAACCTCACTTCTTTTTCCTATGAAAGAAGAGAGTCTCCTCTTTTTTATGAATCTTGTGTTTCTAAAATGTAGGAAAACGGAGTCAGAGATAATAACTGTTAAACTGCCACGGGAGTGATTTTTATATATAAAAATGGCACCTGATATTCTCACTTTAAACCTGAATATCTCTGGATCCATAGCACCTAGAAACAAAATTCAAGATTCATTTGAAAGAAGAGATTCTCCCCTTTCTCCCAGGGGCCATGGGCAATTGCCACCTTTGCCTACCCATAGCGCCGGCCCTGTATCCTCTTTACCGTAGTGCTCGTCGGACATGGGTCTTTCCAGAGGAAGATGCCATAGGTCCACAGGAGCAGCAAGAACTAGTAGTTCCAGGGGAATGATATGACAAGAAGCCAGTATTTCCCCAACAACATCAGAGGCACGAGAGAGGGCATCAGCTTTGCCGTTCTTCTCAGATGGACAGAAGTGAATCAAGAAGTTTAACCTAGAAAAGAACAGGGACCAGCGAGCTTGACGAGGATTGAGACGCTGAGCAGTCTAGAGATGTAGGAGATTCTTGGTCGGTGTAGATATAGACCGGATGACTAGCTCCTTCCAGAAGATAGCGCCACTCTTCTAAAGCAGGTTTTATGGCCAATAGTTCTCGGTTCCCTATGGAGTAATTCCTCTCTGCGGAGGAGAAAGTCCTAGAGGAGAACCCACAAAGTGAGAGTTTGGCCCTTGGGACCTTTTTGGGTGAGGACTGCTCCAGGTCCGACTGAGAAGATGTCAAGTTCCAGCCGGAATGGCTTCTGCGTATCAGGCTGGGTGAGAACTGGGGCCGAGGCAAAGACTGAATTCAGTCTAAAGGAACCTTTTTCAGCCACCAGCGGCCAAAGTCTAGGATTGGCGTTCTTCTTGGACAAGCGCCACAATGTGAGACACAAGAAAGTGCGGAATAAACTTCTGGTGGAATTGGCACTTCTTGAGTTTGGTGTAAAGGCGATTGGCTCTTAAACGACTGAGGACTTGCCGCACGTGGGACTGGTGGAACTCAAGGTCCTTAGAGAACACCAGAAAAACGTCCATGACACAGGTATGTAGCAAGTCTCTGGAAATGTCGTTGACGAACTCCTGATAAACAGCTGGTGCATTCCAGAGTCCAAACGGCACGACCTGGCAATCAAAGTGCCCATCACGAGTATTGATGGCGGTTTTCCATTCATCGCCTTCACGGGTCCGGATGAAGGCTCCACGTAAGTGCTCAAAGAGTTCCGTGATCAATGGCAATGGATAGCGGTTCTTCACAACGATATTGTTTAGGCCACGATAGTCTATGGATAGACGGAGTGACCTATCCTTTTTGGCTACAAAGAAGAATCCTGCACCGGCAGGAGAAGAGGACTTATGTATGAGCCCCATCTGTAGATTCTCTTTCAGGTAGGCCAACAGTGCAGCGGTTTCGGGCACAGGCAGTGGTTACGCATGACCCTTGTGGAGGTGATGCACCCAGCAGCAGGACAATAGGGCAATCATAGGGGCGGTTCACTGGCAAAGTCTCTGCTTGCTTCTCTGAAAAAACCTCAGCAAAGTCAACATATGGAACGAGGAGACCCACCAGAGGCTTGGAGGGCTTCAGAAGCGAGACGGTGGAGATGGGAAAAGGTAGTTCCATACAACGTGCCTGGCACTCCGGTCCTCAGTGGAGAACTTCACCAGTCTGCCAGTAGAGCACTGTTGCGTGGCGCTGCAACCATGGAAGACCCAGAAGAATTGAAGACGTGCATCGGGTTAGCATGTAAAAGGAAAGTCTCTTCCTTTGCAAAACACCCACTTATAGGTATAAGGGCTCAGTGCGGTACCCGATTGGGTCTACGAGAATCTGCCCACTGACTGAGGAGATAACTAGCAGAAGACGGTACTGAGAGACCAGCTCAGCATCCACAAACTTTCCTGCCGAACTGGAATCCAAGAAAGCAGAGGCTTGAAACTGATTACCTTGTCCAGGAAGTCCCTTTTTAAAAGTTGCAATCTGGGCTGCTTTGTTCCAGGCTAGCTCCACGGCCAGAGTATGGAACCGAGTACAGGCCTTCCCGGAGAGGAGGCTGATGATGAAGGCCACCTTAGACCGTCCGGTAACAAACTGTGTCGGCATAAGTTCAATGTGCAAGGAGCACTGAGTGATAAAGCCCCTGCACAACTTAGGGTTCCCATCATACTTGGACGGCATGGAGAGTCAGCCAAGTTTCAGCGGAAGGTAGGCCAACCGAAGTAGCGGGAGAAGCCGGAGGAAGTAGACGCTGCTATGCAACATGGCGGTGACTTGCCCAAGCTGTTCTCCTGCTGGGACTGCTGAACCACAAGGGTGGTAAGATCAGCCAGTTCTGATAGCTGAACTTTGGCGGGATCCAAGGCCGGATCTTACTATCAGGCTCCAGGAGTAGTGGACCTACTAGACCACCACGTACGATGACATAAGCCGACACCTGGGACCAGGTCTAAGTGGTACCCGGTTTTCACAAGAGCCGGCCGCAAAGCAGGTTGGACTTGATGCAGCATGGTACCACCAGGTTGTTCCACAGGTGCGACTTTGTCCCATTTATCAGGGTCTCATGACTGCCAGAGTCCAGCAGGACTAAGACCAGATACCCTGCCACAGTCATCTGGCACAGATGGTGCTCATAAGTCGGAGCTAGTAGCTAATAACACTGGGGCCGGTTCCTATTCCAGGAATATCCTGGTCCGGCTTCTGTCACCGAGAGACAGGGACAATATCCTAAAAACAGCTAGGTCCATGGGTGATTTGAAATATAATAACTCATCCATTATGATTTTCCCGGACTATCCGCAGGAAGTGCAGAAAAAATGTGCTAGCTATGTTTCTGTTAAAAAAAGGTTGAGAGAAAAAGGGTCGGTTTTGGCGGTTGACAAAGGGATTAATTTATTATGTATTGGTAATTTTATTTCTGCTCCTCTCTTGTCTAAAGTAGAATGATTAAAATATTATCATGGAACGTGCGTGGTTTAAATGACAGGTTAAAAAGGAAAGCAGTGTTTGATTTAAGTTACTCCTATCAGCCGGATGTGATCTGTTTCCAGGAAACGCACCTGCTAGAAGAAACCTGCAGGAAATTGTTAAAACCTTGGCTGAGCCATTACTATCATGCAACTTTCTCCTCCTTTGCCCGTGGGGTGAGCATAATGATATGCAATAAAGTAGACTTTCAGGAAAAAGAGGTTAAAATTGATAGAAATGTCAGATATGTGATTGTACATGGTTCCCTAAATGGAATAGAAATGGTGTTGGTGGGAATATACCTTCCTCCCATGGATTCAGTAGACACACTAGTGAGCATTGTAAATAAATTGAGAAAATATGAAAAATTACCCATTTTTCTAATAGGGGATTTCAATTTTGTGGTTAACGAGGGTCTAGACCAGTGATTTTCAACCTTTTTTGAGCCGCGGCACACTTTTTATACTTAGAAAATCCTGGGGCACACCACCAACCAAAATGACACTTAAACAGTCATATTATACATATAGTTAATAATCTAGATTCTAAATTTATTTTACTCACTGTTTCGATAAACACAAAAGGGATATCCTGGCAGGAATGGTGGAAAGACACACATGAAGCTCTTCCTCAACAGTTCTCAGTTTCTCCCTGTTTTTAGTATATGGTGCTGATTATTTTGTGGCTCATATACTGCAAAATAAAGGGGTACAATGAGAAGTACTATGGCCATGAGGCCAGAGTACAGGTGCCAGCTCATATACTCACCATATGAGCTGGTACTTGTAGTACTCCAGCCTCATGACCATAGTATTTCTCATTTTACATTTCTCATTGTTATATGCAGTATACTGCTGGAGTACTAAAAGTACCAGCTCATATGCTGAGTATTCTGCCAACAGTTCATATACTCAGGCAAAAGCTCAAATAGTCAGCATTATTGGTGGGCATTACCTTGGCCGGTGGGCAAATGCGAGAGTCTCTCCGCTCTCAGGATGATGCGCCAGCCTCGGTGACGACACTTTGTCGCACGAGGTTCAAAGCTTGCGAATGTGTTATTGTACACGTCTCCTACATTGTAAGAAGCCGTGACTGCGCATCGCTCCGCATTGCCGGGAAACAAAACACAGGGGGCACCATAGTTTGGGGAAATTTCCCCGCGGCACACCCGACCATGTGTCGCGGCACACTAGTGTGCCACGGCACACAGGTTGAAAATCACTGGTCTAGACAGATTGAGAGGTAGGAACACCTGCACACCTAGAGTACCATGCTCTGATACATTATTCGGTAGATTAATTAATGAGCTGGGATATAGGGATATATGGAGAGAAAGAAACACGGAGAGGCGAGCTTTTACTTGCTATTCCAAAACACATGAGTCTCTTGCAAGAATAGATCTGGTTTTGGTTAATGAAACAGGTATTGACATGGTGGACGGCATAACCTTTGGTGCAAGGGGTCTATCGTACCACTCCCCTGTCTGCCTTACATTAAAGAGGGTTAGACCAACGGGGATCATATTTTATAAAGTAAAGCCCTTCTGGTTTAGTTTCGTGAAGGATAAAATCGATTTACATGGGGAAATCCAATTTTTCCTTAGTAGAAACTTGGGGGATGTGGACATCCGAGTGGTATGGGACACACTGAAGGCGTTTTTTAGAGGGCTGATTCATGATCAGATTAGTTTGTTTAAAATGGAAAAAAATAGGACCCTACAATTATTAAAAGATAAGATCTGGAAGGGGAATTCATTAAGAACCCCACAGAGGAAAATAGACGGGCGTGGTTAGTGGTAACGGAGCATTAGTGGTAACACAGGAAGGAATCAGGGAGGAATTTAGGTTGTTTTTTGAAAAATTATATTCCTCGGAGAGGGGAGCAGGAGAGGGGAGACTGGATGAGGTATTACACTCGGTCCCTGTTCCCCGCTTGTCTCCCGAAGAAAGAGAGATGCTGGAGAACCCCTTGACTCTAGAAGAACTGGGTGATGCCCTGAGAAATTTGGCTAGAGTGAAAGCTGTGGGCTCAGATGGGATCCCACCAAAGGTATACACTCAATATGGGGAAATACTGCTCCCGTTATTACTAAAGGTTTATAATCACTCACTGTCGGAAGAACTGCTGCCACATTCTATGAGAGAGGCAATTATTGTTTTAATCTTGAAAGAGGGGAAATGCCTGCAGGAATGTAACTCATATAGACAGATCTCCCTGCTGAACTCTGATTACAAAATGTTAGCCAAAATACTTGCAACTAGATTACAAAAGGTGGTACGATCAATCGGGTTTCATGCCGGGGAGATCGGTCAGAGATAACATTTCACGTATGTGGTGGTACCTACAGGTCCCTTGTGAGAAATCGGGGGCGAGAGCGGTGATCTCACTCGACGCGGTTAAAGCCTTTGACCGCGTCGAGTGGGACTACATTTGGGAAGTCCTGGAAAAGATGCGATTTGGGAAGCAGTTTGTTGCATGGATAAAACTGCTTTATAACAGGGCCTCTGCTAGAGTCAGCATAGATGGTAAAGCATCAGCAGCATGGCAGCTATACAGGGGAACTAGGCAGGGGTGCCCTTTGTCGCCCCTACTATTTGCAGTGGCATTGGAACCATTAGCATGTTGCATCAGGGCCTCCAAAGGGCTAAAGGGATTTGTTTGGGGACAAAAGGAAGTAAGGCTCCTATTGTATGCTGATGATTTGCTCCTATTCTTTTTTTTTTTTTTCTTTTTTTTCTTTTTAAATCTTTGAGCATAACAAAAGTGTATAAATATTCACATTTGACACATTCTCTTTAAATCGTAAATCCCACACAGGAAAAAAAAATAAATTTCCATATAAATTTTCCACCTTTTTGTTATACATTTATCTTCATACCTCATTTTACAATTTAAATTATATCCCCCCCCCCTCCCTTGTACCGGTGAGGCAAAAAAAAAAAAAAAAACACACAAAAACTATAAAGAAATACTCTTAAGATTGGATCATACACATATTACTAGTTTGTGACCTAAAAACTATTCCTTCCTTCCTTTTATTAATAGACGGACATTCATAGCTATTATATCCTCCAATCCGACCAGCAATCGGGTTCTTCCCCAATAGTAACCATTCCTTCTTTACTATCCCTACGACCCAAAGGGCTTACTTCATAGTACATCATTCTTTCCACTAATACTTGCCAATCTTTTATATTCGGTACACTTTTTTCCTTCCAGTAACAACCTCCCGTTAAAAAGTAACTTGTGCACTAACGCACTTTTTCCTCTTGATGTCCCCAAAGCTGGAATAAGTCCAAGAATAGCCACTGAGGCGTTGAAGGCCAAATTGATCCCCAACCTCTCAGCAACACACCCATAGACCTCGCCCCAAAATTGTCTAGCCTTCACGCAGTTCCATAGCACATGTGCGATATCCGCTCCCTCCTCCTGACACCTATTACACCTTGAATTGTCTCTCAATTTGGCTTTATACAACATTTCTGGTGAGAAGTACATTCTGTATAGTATATTTAGTTGGATCAATCTATGATTCCAGTTCTTCGAGGAGAACTTTACATTTCTATAAATGGAATTCCAATCATCTTCGTACAGTACTCTACATACCTTCTCCCATTTTTTTTTACTGGGATGTTTCAACGTCCTCTCTACCTCTTTCATTACCCCTTTATATATTCATGAGAGGTTTTTTGGTGCATTAACCAGTGTAACTACAAGTGACATTAAACCAGAGTTCTCAACTCTAAAATATTCCTTATTTACTTCCATTCTTACTGCATGCCTCACTCGCATATATCTAAAGAGATCGATATCTTTGAGTTGATATTTCTGTTTCAGCTTGTCAAAGGACATAAGTGTACCCTCATAAAACAAATCACATATAAATCTTACTCCTCTATTCTTCCAAAATTGTGTATCTACACTTTTACTTAATTCTACTATGTGCTCATTATGCCACAAAGGTGAAAAGACAGTAGAGCACTGAATTCTCAAAAGGGCCCTAAACCGTTTCCATACATTATAAAGTAAGCTCATAATTGGTAAATTTTCCCCCTTCCCTTTTTTTAATTCACCAGCTTCCAATAGTGCAAATATATTATCTTCTTTATTATTAAATCTACCCATTAGTTCCCTAAAAGTCGATGAGTTTCTATTTTCCCCTATATATTGTAATTGTGCAGAAAGAAAATAGTGAAATGGGGATGGAAAAGAAACTCCTCCCCTTTCTTTATTCTTACATAGAAATTCTTGTTTTAAACGCACCCTAGTTCTTCCCCAAATTAAATCATTAAATATCCTGCGTAACAGCTTAAACCATCTATCTTCAATCCAACAAGGGCTATTTGTCAAAATATACAGAATTTGAGGGAGCAAAATCATTTTAGCTAATGCAATCCTATCTGCTCTAGAAAGTGGTAATTTATTCCAGACTTTAATTTTGTTTCTAATTTTTTCCACCAGCGGTACAAGGTTGAGTTCAACGTAGTCCAAAACCTTGGGGCTAATCTTTAGTCCCAGATATTCAAATGTCTCCCCTGGATTTAGAGTAACTAGTTCTCCTACCTGACCCAGACTAAACTTGTCAAGTTTACACAAAGTTGTTTTTTGCCAATTGATCTCCAATCCTGAGACAAACTTATATTCCTCAAGAATTTCCATTGCTCGTGGAACTGATTTTCCTGAGTTTCTTAGGTGTAGCAAAAGATCATCAGCATAGAGGAGTATTTTATCATCTATACCACCACATCCACACCCCTCAATCTCCCTTGTACCTCTAATTTTTATCGCTAGTGGTTCCACAAATATGGCAAATAGCAATGGTGACATGGAGCAAGCACCCTTGCCTTGTTCCCCTGCTCAAATTAAACCCTTCTGAGAGCCCTCCATTTATTTTAACTCTAGCCCTTGGCTCTGAATAAAACAGCCTTACAAAGTCTATATACCTATCCCCAATGCCGAATTTCTTCATTGTTTTCCAGAGGAAGACCCACTCCACCCTGTCAAACGCCTTAGTGGCGTCTAGAGACAGGATGGAGCGGGCCTCCCCCCGGCCCATCTGTATGGCTGCGTAAAGGCGTCCGATATTATTCTTTGTATTACAACCCGGAATAAAGCCATTTTGATCTTCCTCAATAATACTCCTCATAACCTTCTTTAAACGGCTAGCCAGTAGCTTTGCTATTATCTTCCCGTCTGTGTTTAAGAGCGAGATGGGTCGATAAGACTCCACTTCCATTGGATTTTTATTTTTCTTACATATTAATGTTATACATGCCTCATAGAATGACTCCGGTAATTTCCCGCTCCGAATACTAGCCTCCCATACCTTTAATAGGACTGGGAGTAAAATATCACCCAATTTCCTATATATCTCAAAGGGAAGTCCATCGAGACCTGGGGATGAATTCCCTCTACATGATTTAAGGGCTTCCTGTAGTTCTTGGATAGATTAAGGGGCGTCCAGTATAATCCTGGCCTCTTCCGTAACCGTGGGAAATTCCAGTTGGTCTAAATATGCCTGAATCTCAGGGCCTGATGCCCTTAAGTCTGATGTGTATATATCGGTGTAAAAAGCTTTAAATTCTGAAATTATTTCATTTTATGAATGTACTAATTCGCCTGAGCTCTTCTTTTTTATCACTGTCAACAACTGGCTCTCCTGATTATTTTTAATCCTTCTGGCCAATCCACTCCCCGGTCTACCCCCCTCCAGGAAAGATCTATGTCCCAGAAAGAGCATTTTATTTTGTGTCTTCTCCTTTAAGTAGGAATTATAATCCTTCTGGCATTTTTCTAATTCCTGAGATGCTTCTACTGTTTTATGTTTTATGACCTCCCCCTCAAGAATTTTCAGTTTATCTCTAAAGGCCTCCTCTCTCCCATACAATTTTTTTTTTAATGCAGCAATTTCTTTGCATAAAAAATTTTTTAAATGTAATTTGAGGGCCTCCCAGACTATATTAATCGGTGCTGAATCTAGGTTAACCTCTATAAAAAATTCAATCTCCCTTCTTGTTGCTTCCAAGGGGTCTAACAGGGTTAACCAATGCGGATTCAGTTTCCAATGATTAGTTCGCTCTCTTCTTTGCCCTAGGCAAAATTGAAGAGAGATTGGAGAGTGGTCTGATACCGCTCTATTCCCATATTTCATTTTTACAATATACTGAAAAAACCTTGTTTTATGTGAGGCACTATAACATGAAAATGCGAGAGTCCTACCTCCCAGCTCCCTCCAAACATCCAACAGACCCATCTCACCACAAAACTTATACAACTGGGTTGTATGTCCTAAGTTCCCCGGTTCACCACTAGGATTCCATTTATCCCTACTAGGTATCATAACTGAGTTAAAATCCCCCATAATTAATGCCGGACCGCTCTCATATTTGTCCAAGAAATTAAAGTATTTTTTTTAAATATCTAATTTAAATGGAGGTGGGACATATACAAACCCAAGGGAGCATCTGATACCCATTAGAACCCCATGTAAAAAAACAAATCTTCCCTCTTTGTCAATCATTTTGTCCAAGACTTTAAAGTCAGTAGCATTATGTATAAGAACTGATACCCCTCTGGAATAGTTTGAAAATACAGAATGAAATTCTTGTATACACCACTTCTTTCTTAAGCAACTCACGGTCTCCTTTGTCAGATGTGTTTCCAGGAGAACCACGATCGCTGGCAACCGTCTCTTAATTAAGTCAAAAATAATACATCTTTTATTCCGATTGTTTAGTCCTCTTACATTCCAAGATACCAAGTTAATCCCCATGCAGTTTTAACAAAAAGAGAAGAAAAAAAAAAAAAAACCCACAAACACCTTGCCCCACCCTCTCCCCCGTCGTGGAGGAATTTGTTCATATTATCCCCTTCTGCCTTTTCTGGAATCCCTATTAACCGTAGGTTATTCCTTCTAGATCGATTCTCTAAATCTGCAATTTTCTCTCTCAACTCTTTGTTCTCAGACTTGATTCTATCGTATGTCTTTTTCAGGGAGAGAAAGTCTTTCTCAACTTTTTGGATTCTTCCATCTGAGATTCTTTGCAATTCTTTATCCTTAGAAACATCCTCTCTCAATAATGATATATCACTTCTGACTGCCCCTATTTGCTTAGACAGATCACCTATGGTGTTTTGACACCCTTCTATTGACTGGTTACACATCTTAACTGATGATAAGATCTCATTTAACACATCCTCATTTTTTTCTCTACCCCCTCCGGCTTCCTCTTCCTCTAAATCCAATGGAGTGTATCTTGATCCCTTAGTTTTAATACCCTGTTCACTCTCCTGACTGGCCCCTTTCCCGAGACCTTTCCCGAGACCTCTGGCGAGAGCGGTGATCTCACTCGACGCGGTTAAAGCCTTTGACCGCGTCGAGTGGGACTACATTTGGGAAGTCCTGGTAAAGATGCGATTTGGGAAGCAGTTTGTTGCATGGATAAAACTGCTTTATAACAGGGCCTCTGCTAGAGTCAGCATAGATGGTAAAGCATCAGCAGCATGGCAGCTATACAGGGGAACTAGGCAGGGGTGCCCTTTGTCACCCCTACTATTTGCAGTGGCATTAGAACCATTAGCATGTTGCATCAGGGCCTCCAAAGGGCTAAAGGGATTTGTTTGGGGACAAAAGGAAGTAAGGCTCCTATTGTATGCTGATGATTTGCTCCTATTCTTGGATAATGCGGAAAAAGGCTTAAAAGTAGTAATAGAGCTAATAGAAACATTTGGAAGACTCTCAGGAATCAAAATAAATTGGGGGAAGTCCTCATATTTACCACTTGAGACTATACCATCGGTAAACACTGTAGAGAATCTTCCTGTGGTAGGAAAGATGCGGTATTTGGGAATTATGGTTAGTAAAGATCCCAAAGACTATGTGGAGCTTAACGTTAAACCACTAATCTCAAAAATAAGGAAAAGGATATCAACTTGGAAAAAAATGAATCTCTCGTTGGCTGCGAGGACAGTAGTTTTTAAAATGATGATATTGCCACAAATGTTGTTTTTCTTTCAGAACTGCCCAGTGGTTCTTCACAAAAAAAATTTCGGGACGTTGAATTCTCTTTTGCGTGATTTTATATGGAATGGGAAAGGGGCACGTATAAAGCAAGAGAAACTGTATACACGGATAGAAAAGGGGGGACTAGCAATCCCTGACCTTCTGAGCTACTTTTTGGCAGCACAATGGGTAAATAGTAATGACTGGGATAGGGGAATAGTAAGTTATATAATAGGGAGTAGATATGATTTTGCTAAAATCTATGACATATGGGGAATATTGGAAACGGGGGTCTTTCACTTGGTAGAATTTAAAGCCCGATTTCCTAGCTGTGCTTTAATGCAGTGGGTATGGGAAAGGACCAAATCAAAAATAGGGTGTAAAGGTTATTTAAGGTTTTCACCGTTGTGGGGATTCAAAAAGTGTATGGTAGTCCCAACAGGCCAAACGAGGGTTCTAATAGAGAGGGGGTTACTATTTATGCACCAGGTTATGATACAGGGGACCTTGAAGTTTTATGATGATCTAGCTGCAGATTTCGGTCTGGAGTCAAAGGATTGGTTTTTTATGCCCAACTGAGGAAAGCCTTCAGTGTGAAGCAAAGGGGAGACTACATGGGGGAGGTGCCACATCCAATAGAAGCATTGTGTTCTCGGCATCTTAGGAAAAAAGGTTTAATGTCCAAGGTATACAAGGTACTTGTAACAGATGAGAATATCCCTCCTGTAAAGAAATGTTATGAGAAATGGAAGAAGGATGTACCGGACTTAACAGTGGCAGAGTGGGTGGATCTACTGGGAACAATTAATAAAATTACAAAAAATTTCTCCTACACTGTTTTACAATTGTATATAATACATAGAGTACATTACACACCAAAAAGATTGAACCAATTTGGGAATAAGAAGGAAGAAAAATGTCCCAGGTGTGACCTGTTCGATGCAGATCTCGTACACATGCTTTGGCATTGTCCAAAGCTTTATCGTTACTGGTTAGGAGTAGTAGATAGACTGCAGTCAATATTTAAGTGTGACATTCCATGGAATATTCAGGTGTGTGTATTGGGCTCAAGAATGGGTATTTTGGGACCACTAAGTCATACCAATTATGTATTAAAAGGTCTTTTCTTAGCAAGGAAGTTAATTTTATACTTATGGAAGAACAGGGAACCACCCAAGGTAAAGGAATGGGAAGTAAGGTTGGATCTTTTATGTTATGTAGAGCGACAGGAGGCACTGGAGAAAGGTAATAAACCAGAAAAAGTCTGAGAGGAATGGATAAAAAGACCATGATAAACCACAGTATGTTGTCTTTTTTGCTTTAATATGGTTTTGTATTTATGATAGAGCGATATACTGATGGAAAGGTAATATGTCTTGTAACTACCTGTAATGCTTTTTTTATTATAATAAATGTTTATTAAAAAAAAAAAAATTAACCCATTGTGAAGATGCAAATTTTATTGTTCAATTAATAGTTTTATTTATTTTTTTACCCTCATTAAACGCTCAAAGGGTTAACAAGCTTCCCAAAGGCTGTTTTGAATTTTTTGAGTGGTGCAGTTTCTGAAATTGGGCACTTTTTTTTTTGGGGGGGGGGGGGTTCTATCTTTATATAGGCCTTATAAAGTCACTTCGAACTAAATTAATACATGCCAGAAATAGGCTTTGTTTCCCTATAAAATGTATTAGTCACTATCAAATCTTTAATTGGGCATTAAAGCAATTAACCTTGACCTGAGTGAGTCCAATTAGGTCTTCCTTCCAGCTTTACTGAGGTCTGGAAGGCATCAAATCCAGGGTCACATCTCTTCCTCACAAGCAGGGCCGCATCTGCCATGAGGCCGGATGAAAATCCCGCCTCAGGCGGCAGATTGCTGAGCCCTTTAAGAGGCGGCACATAGACCAATCGCCGCTCACCTAATGGTCATGATCACATCATCAGTATCACAGACGCTCGGTCCCGGACCGTGTCGCCGGCGGCCGCGGCTAGCTGTCAGCAGAGAACAGCAGTCTCCACCCACAAGGCCCATCCGTCCTCATGTTCCTGCCCCTGTGCAGAATGATATGCAGCCCGGCAGAGCATCAAACCCCTCCACCACCGCCGCCCATGCCGCCGGTCCCGCCCCTGGCATCCGCTGTCGGAGAGGCGGAGGTTTATTCCACATAGGCTGCTGGGCGCCCGGGCACTCCCACGCACACACAACCCCTCCCCCCCTTGCAGAGAGGTGGAGGGAGCATAGTCTGTCCCTGCCCAGGCCCCCAGTGATGTTCCCCCTCATCCGTTCCCGCCCGGACCTCTGCCCACCTAGTTTGGCCGCTGTCTGGTCACATGACCCGACCCGCCGGGCAACATCTATGATGACGAGTGGAGCGTGGTGCGGACGAAGACTACCAAGTCTGGTAAGTATATATACTGTATATATGTACGTGTGTTTATACTGTGTATATGCTGTACGTGTGTATACTATATATAATTGTGTATGATGTCTATATACTGTATATATGAGTATGTTCTGTATGTGCAAGTATATAATGTATGTGTGTATATTCTATTTGTATGTATATGCAGTGTTTACATGGTGTGTTTATACTGTAGGTATATATGTTTGTATATAGGGTGTGTATATACTGTATGTCTATGTATATATTGTGTTTCTAATGTACATGTACTATATAGAATGTGTGTATATACAGAATGTATGTTTGTATATAAGGTGTATATATACTGTATGTATGTTTGTATATATGGTGTGTGTATATAATGTATGTCTATGTATATAATGTGTTTATAATGTACATGTACTATATAAAATGTGTGTATATACTGTATGTTTGTATATAGGGTGTGTCCTGCATGTAAATACTGTCTATGGTGGGGATCCTGCCTATGCATACTATCTATGGGGGTCTTGTCTGTATATACACTATCTGTGAGGGACGCCTGCCTGTTTATTCTATCTATGGGGATCTTGCCTGTATATACTATATGTGGTGGTGATCCTGCCTGTTTATTCTATCTATGGGGATCTTGCCTGTATATACTATCTATGGGGGATCTTGCCCGTATATACTATATGTGGTGGTGATCCTGCCTGTATATACTATCTATGAGGGGCGCCTGCCTGTATATACTATCTATGAGGGGCGCCTGCCTGTATATACTATCTATGAGGGGCGCCTGCCTGTATATACTATCTATGAGGGGCGCCTGCCTGTATATACTATCTATTAAATCTCATTGGGACTCAACCGTGTCTTTTTACCGTCCTACATCTTTATTGAAATGGCTATTGGCTAATGCTAATGGTAGACCCTTGGTCCGTGGTTTCACAGTCTCCTCCAGCATTGCCTTTTGGATCTCTATTTCTGAATCCAATTACACTTCTAAACCTTCCTGATACTTTGCTGCCTTAGGAAAAAATTTAAATGCTGACCCTCTGTGACTGACACTACACGTGCTAAGAGGCAGTAGTCATTCACGTCGCCCTCATTTCCCGATTCTACTAGTGACCAGATATGGTCAAGGATGTACGGGCTCCTGGACTTCCTGTGCCCGAAACAAGCCATCTCGCCTTAAACCTGCTGGTCTTCTTCTACCGTTACCGATACCCAGCTGCCCGTGGACTCACTTGGCAATCACTTTATCACAAATCTTCTATCTTCTGGGTGGTTACCGACTGCTTCTCCAAGATATCCCACTTTGTTCCTCTGCCAGGACTGCAGTTGGCTCCATGCCTTGCCAGCTTGTTCTTCCTGTACATCTTCCAGCTTCATGGACTTCCCTAGCACATTGTCTTGGACCGTGGGGTCCAGTTTGTTTCCTGTTTTTGGCGATCCCTTGAGGTCAACTACAAGTGAAGCTGGATTTCTCATCTGCATACCATCCTTAGTCCAACAGACAAGTTGAGAAGGTTAATCAGATCCCAGGCTGCTATCTCTGCCAGGACGACTGGTCCACCCTGCTACCATGGGTGGGCTTCTCCTACTATTCTCTGGACTCTGAATCTGCCAGCTCCGCTCCATTTTTTATTGAATATGGACAATATCCTTGTCCACCTCTCGCTCTTGTCGAGAGCTCTGATGTTCCTGCCATAGAGGAAATGGTACAAGATCTCAAAGTCATCTGGGAGTCATCCAGGAATCCACCCGCACTAAAATCCAGACAGACAAAAAGCGCATGTTTCCTCCAGTCTTCTCCCGAGGTGACAAAGTATGTCTGTCTTCTAGGTAGGTCTGTTTGAAGATTCCCAGCTATAAACTTGGTGCTCGATTCTTGGGTCCATTTGAAGTACCCAAGAAGTAATCCTGTGGCATACAAGCTGCACCTTCCTCCCACCATGCCTATCACAAACTCCTTCCATGTCTCCCTCCTGAAGCCAGTCATCTTGAACTGCTTCTCCTAACAGGTACTTCCTCCTGCTCCTGAGGCTGATGCCTGATGTATATGAAGTAAAAGAAGTTGGGTAAAAGAAGGTTGTACTGTCACAGATGCTCCCACAACCCATATCTCGGGTTAGGGGCTCACCCGTGCCCTTCTGTATATGCCAGCGCTCGAGCTGCTTACCTCTCCCCACTCCTGATCCCCATCCTAGGGGCATGCGTCTCCTAGGGCGCCTGCGTGCTGGCTTCAGAAAGGGCCGGCGCACCATTAATTTCCCAGAATTCTATATAAACCTGCCTGTCCCTGCTGGATCTTCGTGCCCTGTGCCCCAGAGAAAGCTGTGTTCCATGCTCTGTGCTGTTATTGTGATTTTCCTTTGTAACCCCAGTTCCGTTCCTGATTACCCTCCTCCGCGGCCTGCCTTGGCCTAATGCCTTGACTATGATTCTGCTTAACGTCTTTGTACCTTGCCTTGGCTGCCACCGTGGACAAGGTTGCACATGTACCTGCTGGTACCGCAGCAAGTCCAACCCGCTCTGTGGCGGGCTCTGGTGGAAACCGGGTGTCACTTAGATTAAGGTCCCAGGTGTCGGCTTACATCTTCGTCCGCGGATCCACTACCCCAAAAGCCTGACACCAAGCGGGAAAGAAATTCCAAATGCAGTGAAAATGGTAAAAAAAAATACATTTGTGCCATTTTCTTGTGGGCTCGGATTTTATGGCTTTCACTGTGCGGCCCAAATTACACGTCTCCTTCATTCATTGGGGCGGTGCGATCACAGGGATGCCAAATTTATAAAGGTATTTTGTTATGTTTTCATACATTTACAAAAATTAAAAACTCCTTTACAAAAGAAAATTCTTCATTTTGCCATCTTCTCATACTTCAGTGTATGGAGCTGCGGGGGGTGTCATTTTTTGCCTTGCAATCACTTTTTATTGAATTTTTTATATTTTTCAAAATGCCAAAAACCGCTGGGAACAAACATTTATTATATTTTGTTAGATTGGACATTTTGGGGCATGGCAACACCTTACATGTGTATGATGTTTACTGTTTATTTAGATTAATATCAGTTCTAGGGAAATGGGGTGAGCCCTCTCCATACAACGGAAGCCATTTGTGATATAAAGATACGTTGGTAAGGGGTTAATTAAATGGACACTGCAGAGCCCCCCCTTTAAAGAAAAGGCCACTGCAAAGCTTAATCCCCCGTCACTCCCTCCCGTATTAATGAAATATCCAGAGAAGTGCGTGACGTCATAATGTTTGCCCCCTCCGTCAACCAGCAGGCGCTGCCACACTAGGTGACTTTCTCAAGTCACCTCATGGGTGATGCGCCCTTGGACAGAAGCATCCATGTTTTATACTTATGCTCCATGCCTCAGACAAATCGGGGCTCCACAGACCGAAAAAGATGCGCATCCCGTCTCAGGAAGAATCAATCACCAGATTGGAAAGTCCCAGGAAGGGCAATGCAAATTGAGGTGAAACCCCACCTGATGGACACCCCACCCCCTCGAAGGGAAAGGAGAAAAGACCTCTTACATCCCATCCATGTGGAGACAAGAAGAAACTGGCGGGAGGTTATATAAGGACAGTGCCATCCTACAGAGAAGCTCTAAACATCGGCAGAAGTCACACTGCTCCACTTCACTTTTAGTGGGAAGGAGGAGGCACCAGGCACTGTATAAGGATGAAGTAGGATACATCTGTGCCCTGTGTTGTATCCTGCCACGTTGTTGTCCTTACAATATAGGGTATAAACGAGGTCTTAATTCAGCCTAAAGTTGTTGGTACTATAAGGGTGCTTTTAATATCTCATAATATTACAGTATTCTTTTCAATTCACTTATCAAGTAAGCATCACACCAGCATTACTTTTCTATTTTAACTTGAGATCACCTCCTTTATCCAATGAAGCTGTTTTGTTATATATTTTTAATGGTTGCTGATACATTGCTCTCAGGACACTAGTCTTTTCTGTTTATGTCTTTCAGTGTATGTTTCACATAGCATATTTTACCAGCAGGCATGTATTGCTGGCCTCTAGGTAAGTATGGATCACTAACATATAGATGTATTACAACATACTGTACATTGATCAGAAAACAAACTCTTCAAACCAGGTAAAAACAGCTAAAAATAAATTGGTGAAGTATGCTGACACCTACTGGTTGTCTTGCTTATCACTTTTCAAAACTGAGACTACTGAACCAACCAATATTCCTGGAAAACCCACAGGGAGCTGGGGTTAGGATGGGACCCTGCTCCTGGTCCCTTTTCCTCCACTTCTGGTTTTCAGGCCTGTGCCTGGCCAAAATGGGATGATTTTGATTAGGTAATTTATCTTATCGCGTGTCGATGCAATGCACCATATATAGGCAGAACGACCCAAATCCTACACTGACGTTAAACCAACATGAGGCCACATGCACATGACTGTATATTTTTTTCCTGTTTAGTATATACAGCTTTTTGGCTGTAAACGTAGGACATTTTTCACCCATATGAGCACACATG
Organism: Engystomops pustulosus; assembly: GCF_040894005.1. Lineage (NCBI taxonomy): Eukaryota > Metazoa > Chordata > Amphibia > Anura > Leptodactylidae > Engystomops > Engystomops pustulosus. The sequence goes on along the minus strand of NC_092419.1, from coordinate 75,860,153 downwards.
GCACCGTATCCGTATAAAATACTGTAGGCTGACAAATTATGTCAGGCTGAATATGTTGTGCATATGTAGCACAACTGTATGCAGCACATATGGAACCCGTATTTTATACGTTTCCATAGACAACTATGGGGCGTACGGAGCGGAAAAACATCAGAAAATACTCTATATTTTATTACCGTATATTCCGGCGTATAAGACGACCTGGTGTATAAGACGACCCCCTACTTTCCTGTTTAAAATATAGAGTTTAAGATATATTCGCCGTATAAGACTACCCCTTTTTCAACGCATACAAAACACCGGTAAAATTTTTTTTAAAAAAACAGATTTGAAATTAACATGGTCCTTTTTTTTAATGTAAATTCTTATGACATGCAGGTATATAGCAGGAAAACTGTCGCTCATAAACATAAGGCATACAACAACAACATTACCATTACAGCACAGCCCCCAGTAGTATACAGCACAGCCCCCAGTAGTATACAGCACAGCCCCCAGTAGTATATAGCACAGCCCCCAGTAGTATACAGCCAGCCCAGCATTAATAGAAAATAATAAACTTATATACTCACCCTCCGGTGGCCCCAACCTGCAGCGCTGCTCCCCCGATGTCCGCGTGGGTCCTCTTCTGGCTTCAGCGCCCGTCTTCTGTCTTCACTAACTTCGTGCCGGGCACCTCCATTGTTCTCCCCTGGACGGCGCCTAGTATGACGCGCCGCTGCTGACGTCATACTAGGCGCCGCCCCGGGGAAAAGCATGGCGGCGCCCAGCAGAAGAAAGAAGACTGCGCAGAAGACGATCCGCACGGACATCGGGGCCAACGGAGGGTGAGTATGCGCCCCGATGTCTTTTTGAGGCTGCCGGCAGCTTTTTGAGGCTGCCGGCAGCCATCGCTGTGCAAACACCCGCGATCGGTGCTAGCACCGATCGCGGGTGTTACCGGTAAGCCTTTGCTGCAATATGCAGCAAAGATTTACCGGCTATGGAGAGGGCTGAGCCCGTGAGCCCTCTCCATGCACCGGGACCCGCCGTATAAGACTATTACCAGCGTATAAGACGACCCCAGAGAAGACAGAAGATTTTTCTGTCTTCAAAAGTCGTCTTATACGCCGGTATATACGGTACGTCTCACTTACAGTGTGGTATAATAATTCTTTATTTATTCTATATTTTTCAATTGCGTTTTCAATGCAATTTCAATGCGTTTTTCACGCGCAGAAAATGCGTGAAATGGACTCAGGACTGAGCTCTATCTTTTCTATGGCAATTCATGCGTGAAAAACGCATTGCACTTGCAAGTGTCTCAGAGTGTGATGCGTTTTTGATGCATCTCCATAGACTTGTATGGTGCGTTTTTCAAGCGCGTGACTTGCAAAAGTAGAGCATGTCGAGATTAAAACGTGCGTGTGTGCGTGAAAAAAAATGCAAGTCTGAAAAGACCCATTGGTTACAATGGGTCAGAGTGCAATGCAAGTTCTGCGCGTCAAAAGCACGCGCAGAAAACGTGCGTGAAAAACGCAAGTGTGAAAGGGGCCTAATACATAAAAATGTAGATTTTCGAACTGAGAACACTCAGCGGGTCTCAAGGAACTCGCAAGGATCATTCTCAACCATCTCTCCTATATCCATGGGTGACAACTGTCTTTTCTCTTTTTTTAATAATTCACTTCCTTTCAGTAAACATTAACCCTATACTGGATCTTTCTACTATGTTGATAAGGTTCAGTCATTTCCTCACTGATAAAAAGTATTCGCACTCAACATAACATATCTGAGCCTTATGAAATACTTTCCACAACTGAAGCATGAGTAAATTGCATTTGAGCTCCACATTACATTTGTGTGAACAACATAATATTAATAATTCCTTTTGAGTTCATTTAGATTTATTTCCAGTGATAGATACAGTAAATTGAGAGAACTCTGGTGCCACCTACTGATCACCAGAGAATTCTAAATTTCAAATACTTAAAGCCAGGGGTCCCCAAACTACGTCCCGCGGACTGTTTCTATCTGCCTCCCGTCTCTTGGAGCGCCAGTGACGGGCCCCCACCCGTCACAGTATAGTGCTCGATAAGGCCAGAAACACCCGCTCGAGCACTATCACTGCAGGTGGAGCGATGTGGACGGAAGACAACCCCTGCGCACATCGCTCTTTGAACCTGTATGCGCAGCCGTGCACCGCTTTCTGTCCGGCACCAGCAAGAAGAAAGAATATGCAAGAGTACAGGATTTTTCTTTTTTAAACGGCAGTAAAAAGATTGTGGCAGCTGGAAATAATAAATTATGAGGGCCAGCATATGAAATAATGGTGGAGGGGCAGCATAGGAAATAAATAATGGTGAGGGGCAACATAGGAAATAATTAATGGTGAGGGGCAGCAAAGGAAATAATTACTTGTGGGAGGGCATAGGAAATAATTACTTACGAGGGGCAGTGTAGTAGTTAATGAGGGGGAGGCAGCATCTCCAATAATTAATGGAGAGAGGTCCCAGTATATTTAATAATGAATTGACCCAATTAACAACCTGGCCCTTCAAAAATCTAGAACTTATTTTTCCACATAAAGAGCTGTGTGACAGCTTATTTTCTGCGTAACAAATTGCACTGCATAGTGACAGTATTTAATATTCTATGTTGTGTACTGGGAAGCAGGAAAAAACATTCCTAATGCAGTGAAAATGGTGAAAAACAGCATTTGCAACATTTTCTTGTGGGTTTGGACTTTACAGCTTTCACTGTGCGCCCCAAATTTTTTGGGGGGATTTTGACATCTTCTGGCTGCAATAACTTTTTCATAGTTGTGGGTGGTTTCATTTTTGGCGACTTTTGATGGCGTTTTCATTGCTATCATTTTTAGGGCTGGGCAACCTTTTGACTTTGGGAGCCATTTTCCGTTAAGGGGTTAAACGCAGTGGAAAACATAGATTGGGCATTTTCGGATGCAGCGTTACCCAATGTGTTTATGGTTTTTGCTGTTTAATATTTATATTAGTTTTAAGGGAACTATTTTTCAGACTCCCTAGGGTACTTTAACCCTAGGTTGTCTGATCGATCCTATCATATACTGCCATACTACAATATGGCAGTATATGGGGATTTTCCTCATTCATTACAATGTGCAACTAACACATTGTAATGAATGGGTTAAAACGAGAGCCTCGAGGCTCCAGAAGACCCGAGGCTGTCATGGCGATGGATCGCCGCTCCCCAATGACATCATGGCACTGCTACTGGCAGCGATCATCGGGAGATATTCAGCAGGCAATATGCAGCAAACACTTACTGGCTATGGAGGGGGCTCAGCACAGCAGTTAACCTGCTTTTGGGGGGGGGGGGGTCTTTCCCCCACGAACGGCCCCCTCGCGCTGTCTTCGGGAGGCGCCGATTGTTGCTATAGCAGCCCTGGGGTCCGAATAGGACCCCAGAGGTGCCCGCTGGCAGCGCCTGAATGATGGAGTCGATTATGTCATCTTAAAAGCAGTGTCAGCATGTGCATATGTTGACATTCTAATACCCTGCAATATATCAGTACTGCAGAGTATTATGAACAAGCAAATGCATAACAAATTGCAAGATGGGTTCTCTATCTTTAGGAAATGTGTAAATGTTAGGGCTAAATGAACGTATAACCAACAAAATTTGACCATTCTAAATTTCACCTCCATTGTGAGTCAATTACTATGAAGATCAAGGGGGTTCACGATCTTCGTTAAAACCGCATTTATCCCCAGAATAGTCAATTCTAAAAATACAGAAAAATCGATATTGGATTTGTAAGCCCTATGACCTCAAAATAAATTATCCAGACATTTCCAAGATTATGAAAATGTAAAGTAGACATATCGGAAATGTTATTCAGCAACTTATTTAGGTGGTAAATCTATCCCTGAAAATGCAATGATTTAGAATTTAAAAAAAATAAATAATCAAGCGACAAGTCAGAATCCAAAAAAAATGGGTCTGAGCCCTAAGCTATAAAATGGCTGTGTCCTTAAGGGGTTAAGCACAGTTTTCTTTGTCATGACCCATCAGTGGGTCTGTTGGGCAACTAAGAATAGAGAAGTTTCATGTGTATTAGTAGTCTTAAGACTTTTTTCAACATGTAAATCTGCATGTGCCAGCATCTATAATGCTTTTAGACACATTATTGCAACCTCTGCATGAAGGCACACTTTACCATAATGGTAAATAAAAACACAAGACAACCAATTATGTTCCACATTTATTACAGCAGGAACCTCAACTGCACATAAAGGAACAGTGAGGTTTCATACAAGGTATATACAAAGCAAACGCTTGTTAGAAGTACTCGAGCAAGTCAAATAATTGTGGCCAATCTATTGGTTCTTCCATTCCTTTGGAGTAACTTTGCCAATTGGAGATAGATTCCAGCAAATTCCTGTTTGTGTGATGACCTAAAAATAAGAACACAGTCAGCTTCCATCAAGCAATAAGGAGATTATAATGATCTGTACCTCCATGTTAAAGATATTAGGGATAGCATCATACAGGAACCTGTCATGTTGTGCAATCAGTCTCATCTACCAGATCCAAGTTAAAGTAAAATGAGTTGAGCAGATGGGATTGAGGAGGAAAAAATAAAAATTAACGACACTTTGTAATTGAAGTCTTACTCGGTCTATTCTTAGGAATCAAATACATACATAAGAAATATATCATCCTTTCCATGGCAACTAATACTTTTATAATGTCATTGGATATTTATCAGCCATTTCTAGGTACAGACAGTCCTCAGGCTAGATACAACATGAGTTCCTTGGGTTTGTACCCAAGTTGAATTTGTATGCCAGTTGGAACTGTATATTTTATCATTGTAGCTCCAGACAATTTTTTTGTTGTCCCAGTGACATTTGGATTTTCTAAATTCCTTGCTGTAGTGGCACTAAGGATCATCAATAACGATTCATTACAGACACCTTACAGCTGATCATTGCAGCCTGGGACTATAGTAACATCCAGAGAGCTTCACCAGAGGTCACAGTGGGCAGAGATCTGTTTGTAACTAGGTGTCTTCTGTAAGTCGGGTGTCCACCAGTAGGGGACAGTCTGTACCAGGTTACTACATACACAAAATTACAGTCAACATAAGGTACAAAGTGCAGTGTTTTTATGACCCCTGTGAAGTTGCAATGTCAATAGGTAAACCAGAGTTATATGAAAGGCAGCGTATACCAGGGTTACAGACGGCATATACTCAAACCAATGCTTTATTACACAGTTAATATGACATGTCTTACAAAATGCATTTCGATTGTAAAATTGTATCCTCTAGTGTCAGTTTAAACATAGGTAAAAGGTTACACAGCTTTGCAGGGCAAATATCCAACACAGCTCTGCAGATCTGAAAGAATTGAACTGCTGACAGATGCCACTTGAGGATGAAAATGCATTAGATTTCCAATAGCTTTCACATCAAAGTTTCCAAGGATTATTTCTGAATACACATTAATTCTTCTATGCAGATCAAGTGGGGGACAAAAGTTCTGTATACCAGTTACTGCAGAGAAGCTGCCCTGCACCTGAGAGATTAGCTGCAAAAGTGCAGATTTCTGAGCCCGAGGGGAGGATCACATTGATGTTAAAAAAAAAAAAACAATGATTTTTTACTGTAGCCATTTTGGCTTAGAGACATTTTTTTTATGTTCCTGGCTTCAATTTTTTTTCACTGATGGCTTACTGAACCATTTTTTCCACTGATCTAATGCTGAAGTGTGAAAAACCACACTGAAAAGAGGCATCACTGAAGCCAGAAAGAAAAATCTGTACACACCCATAAGCCAAAATGGGTTCAGTGAAAAATCACTAATGTGAAAAAAGCAAAATTTCACATTTACCTTCAAGAGAACCCATCATGCAAAATAACCCCTCTAATCTTAATAGATTTTCATAAACTACCATTAGAGAGCATTGCCTCTATCCCTTCATTGTCCCTCTACATGCCTGTAAACCTAAGCAATGAGGTCCTAAAGCTGTATGCAAATGACCTGTGAAATGTCCAATGAAGCATTAGCATATTCAAGCTGTCCAGCTTATTCATGAGTGGGAGGTACAGCCACACCCCTAGTGCTTGACTGACAGCCTGTGTAACGCTGTGATGGCTGCTACATGTGCTTGCTGGTGGCCACACCCCCTGCAGTCTGTGTGTGTATAGGAGAGCTAAAACAGCCCCAGGATGCATCCATGTTATAGCAGAACATGTCAGGTACTTGTGTAGCTGATGTCTGTCTCTCACACGTGTATTAGGAGGCTGCAGCATGTCAGCAGATGCAGAACACACTAGCCATGCTTTACTATACATTACACACAGACATGAGGGAGGAGAGGGGAGGGGGAACAGTGGTGACATCACTGCCTCTGACCATGTGACCAGCCTCATTTACATGATAAAGAAATTATGATTTTACAATAATTAATGTATGAAATTACTAGATAAATGCTGGGGTGGATCATTGTGAGCTGCTCCAACAGGTAGTAGTGACAGGACAAGTGGCAGAGACCTGATGACAGGTGTTTTTTAACTTGTGACTTGCCACAGCACATCGCAAATATGTTTTCTGAGAAGCTTACTTCTAACAGTAGAGCTGAAAACTAGCTCAAGAAGCAGAAGGGTTTATAGATCTGCTTGCTCCATCCACCAATTACAAGCCTGAATGGAAAACTGCCAGCAAGTATAAAAAGGGTAGGAATAAAGACAATTGTTTTATGTATATATTTAACAAGGCTTTTGCCTGCATGTGCAGCCTGAACCTTCAAGCATTTATGGGACTGTGGACACAACCGTATGGGGGAGGAATGTACAGCCACAAGCTTGCGAGCGTACAGCACAGAGCAATATGGTGATGTACAGGTGCTGCTCAGCACACAGGGAAAAGCTAGGAAATGTCCTATATTTCCCCATGTTACAGCACCGTGGGACTCTATGGAGAGGGGACACCTCTCCTCTCCATGGCGCTAGACTTTCATCAAAACCCAACAGCAGTGATGGTGATCCTTTTAGAGACAGAATGGGTGCCACCTTTGCCCAACAGGATTTACATCATTGCCTCTTCTCACATGACATTTTAATATCCATTCAAACTAGTCTAGATTGTTTTATTACTTGCTACCATCCAAATGTGTTTTCTTAAAGCAGTACAGAACTTTCTAAACAGTGATGTTGTTCAAGGTGGACTGACCAGAAGGGGACACTTCAAGGGCATGCTCACACATGAAGCCATTACTACTGCATGGCTATTTGTCTCAACCCAGCATTGTTAAGTGCATTCCACTGAAACCTTAAAAAAGTAGGGGGAACAGGGCACTTTTGAAACTATGCAACGCTACTGCAAATGTCCAATCACAAATAAATGTAAATGAATGAAGTATTTGTGGCATTATCCCTGAAGACTACACACTACTTCTATTTACCACCTGGTCACAAGCCATACTTACATATCCCCAGATAGAAACACAGAAAACAGCTCCAGAGGCCAGAATGAGGTTTCCATACTTGTCATGAAAATCAGGAACAGCCTTGTGGTGGGTCTGCCTGGAGACGGATCTCTGCACGCCACGGGCTACGAGAGGATGCAAAGGTATCATTACTACAGTCACCTGTCATCCATGTACTGGTCAATACCCACAGTGGGGCCCCATCTCTCATATATATATTATATAATGCCTCATGTATTCAGCAATGTATCATTAGAGACATTTTCTCATCAAATCTGAAGACAGCAGAGAGATTGTTACGGACTAGACCTGTAACGCAGGTCTGCACCACTAGGGGAAGGGCAGAAAGGTGACAGGGTCACACACAGGTCACAGCCACCTACTGCAGGTTATCAGGACTGGGGGTACAGACATTATATACTACACCGCTATTACATGCACACCACAGCCCTCACTGAGCTCTTAGAACAGCGGAGAGGGGCCACCTCCCTGCCCGGGTCATACCTCACACCCGTCCGTCATTCCCCCTCACACTTCACAGGGATATGAAGATGCCATGTGCATGAGGCACAAAAGCCACTTACCGGCCAGAGACAGCGCGGACCTCGCCAAAGGAAACATCTCTCTTCCTTTCTCTATACCCTTGAAGCAAATGAAGGAAATCAAAATGGCCGTTCAGGATATCCTGTCAGAGCCACGCCTCTATCATGACGTCTGCTGCACCGTACGTGACGGCCGGCATGTGTGCATTGCATGCCGGGACTTGTAGTCCCGTTTTACACTTCTGATATAAGGTTTATATTTACTGTGAAAATACCGTGCAGAATAGTGTGGAGGAATTGCAGAACTTTATAGCAGTATATATCCATTTCTGTGCATGGGTTGTATATACATAACAAACCTGCCATCATGACCCCTCACACGACCTTCACCTCAGCATAACACACAGGCTTTCTTCACTATTCAAATTTTCAATACAATGTACTGGAAACCTGAGGAAAAAAAGTGCATGGAAATTAAAAAAAAAAAACACATTTGCAACATTTTCTTGTGAGCTCTGTCTTTACAGCTTTCATTCAGTGTCCAAATGACACATCTTCTTTATTCTTTGGGTCAATACGATCACGGTAATACCAAATGTATATAGTTTTTATTAGGTTTTAGTAGATTTTAAAGAAATTTAATCCAGGAAGGGAGCGATGTTAGGTGCTGTGGTTCGACCACGGCACTTAACAGGTTAATTGCTACGTTTGATGCTAGCACAGACTGTGGCAGGAACAGGCGGGTGTTTATGGAGAGAGCTCAGACCATTTTCAGAAGTTTTCGGCGAGTCCCGCTTTTTTCTTTCTTCATTCATAATGCTATTACGTTCTGAACACATCAAGCTTTGCAGCTCCTTTTGTAATTTTTTAAATTATTTTTGCAAATGTATGAAAACATTCTAAACCTATACAAATTTGGTAAACCTGTAATTGCACCGACCAAAAGAATGAAGTATACGTGTCATTTGGGGCACACAGTGAAAGCCGTAAAATCCAAGCCCATAAGGAAATGTTGCAAATGCATTTTTTCACCATTTTCACTGCATTTGGAATTTTTCCTGATTCCCAGTATGCAGGATGGAATATTAAATACCGGCACTATGACACAGCTCTTTATAGATTTTTGAAGGTGGAAAATGGAAATCCAAAAGAAAAAAAATGGCCTGGTCATTAAGGGGTTAATAGATGTTACAAGGTGGTATGAAACACTAAACTACCAATCCATAAGGTGCTATGACATGTTCTCTGTAATGTGGTTGTCCAACTCAAAACTAGGTCCAAAAATCTATGTGAGCCTGGCCTAAAAAAAACACTGGGACATTCAGATGTTTGGCATTTCACTGACTTTTTGCATCTCTGGGCAACAGTTTTAGAAGTTTGTCGCATGGCCCATTTTAACCCTTAATTTCCATTTCACTCCCCACAATCAAAAATCTTTAACTTTTTTATTTTTTTACACGTAAAGAGCTCTGTGACGCCTTGTTTTCTGCATAACAAATTGTACTTCCTAGTGACTGTATTTATGCCGTGTACTAGGAAGCAAGCTGGAAAAAAATTCTGAATGCAAAGAAATTGGTGAAAAAAACCCCTTTTTATTGTTGGCTTGGATTTTACGGCTTTCATTATGCGCCCCAAATGACTTTTGGGGCGCCCTACTTTATTCTTCAAGTTGGTGCGATCACGAGGATACCAAATTTGTATAGGTTTTATAATGTTTTCATACTTTTAAAAAAATTAAGACCTCCTGTACAAAATAATTTTTTAGATTTTGCCATCTTCTGGCGCTAATAACTTTTTCAATACTTCGGTGTACGGAGCTGTGGGTGGTGTCAATTTTTGCGACTTTTGATGATGTTTTCATTGATATAATTTTTAGGGCTGTACGACCTTCTGATCACTTTTTATAGAATTTTTAATATTTTTCAAAATGGCAAAAAAAGTGTCATTTTCAAATTCGGGCGCTATTGTCCCGTTACAGGGTTAAATGCAAAAACGTTATTATATTTTGATAGATTGGGAAATGTGCAATTAGCACATAGTAATGAATGGGTTAAATCCAGACAGCCGTCTTCGGAAGACCCGAGGCTGTCATGGCAACTGATCGCCACTCCCCAATGACGTCATGGGGAGCAACGATCTCCAACAAGATGGCGGCGCCCATGCGTCGCCATCTTTTTGAAGCCGCTGTCAGCAAATACTTACCGGCTATGGAGAGGGCTCCATGCTCCCGCAGACGACCCGTGACGTGCTATTACGTAATGGGTCGTTAAAGGTGCACCAAAAACATAATGGTGTGCTCTGTCAGAGTAGTGCTTCTCCAGACTCTACACAGATCGATAAAAAACATTTTAATGTGTATGGGTACATTTAGTACTAAGGAAATCAGGGAGACAAACGAGAGGTGTAATACTGCCCTAAGAAACACGCTCACTTTAGCAAGCTCTTACAAAGCACAAATATAGCGTGTACATGGAGAAAGTAGTAGCGGTCCTTCAGCTAGCCGCTGTAGGCATCAGATGGATGCAGTAGAGATGTGGTGAAAACCAAGAAAATTTGCTGGTACGGCGCTGCTAAATATCACTCAGTGGATGAGGAAGGAAGCTTTATTATCCAAACAAGTAAACGCGTTTTGGCTGCGAAGCCCTTCTTCTAGTACAGTTGGAAATGTAGACGTAGGAGACAGCTGCTAGTCATGCAGCCCTCTTGATGACTTCATTCAGAGTGAACATCAGTCATTTTTCTTGGTTTTTACATCTCTACTGCACCTAAATGGGTACAGTTAAACAGGACACTGGGCTGTATGAATATTATAGGCCCTATATGTCTGGAATTCACTAATACATAGGGTACTAGAATCAAGCTTCTTGTGGAAATGGAGGATGCATCCCTTTGCCTGCTTTAAATTGGCGGTTTCAGGACCTTTGGAGGACCTTCAGAGGTCCTGAAATAGCTCTTTTGTACATTTGTGTATTGAGAGCAGGAACAGATGTATGAGGATTCCATGGGTGAAGGTACTTCTCAGTATAAAATATGTTGGGTGGTACCCTCGAAGGCTTGGGTCTTATTTACTGGATCTAAATAAATGATTCTGTATGCCATTGTAAAAAAAAAAAATGGGTGGCGCTATCTGTTTTTTTTGTTTTTTTTTTCATTTTGTGTGTAGGCTGCAGAAACATCATGTGATCCTTCTAGGGGTGGGGACCCACTAGTGCAGTGATGGCGAACCTATGACACGCGTGTCAGCACTGACACGCGTAGCCATTTTTGGTGACACGCGGCCGCCCAGCGCCCGCGGTCTGCCCCCCCTCCCTGTGTAATATGCTGTCCCTGTGTAATATGCTGTCCCTGTGTAATATGCTGTCCCTGTGTAATGTGCTGCCCCTGTGTTAATGTCCCGTCCCTGTGTTTCTGCCCCTGTGTTAATGTCCCGCCCCCGTCCCTGTGTTCCTGCCCCCTGCTTAACTGTCCGACGCCGCGTTGGTCCGCCCACCTTCTGCAACTCCTCCGGCTCCTCCAGGCTGCAATGCGCGCTGCTCGTCACGTGACTGAGGCGACCTGACGTCAGGTCACTTCAGTCACATGACCCGAGGCTCGCGGTGCAACCTGGAGGAGCCGAGCCGCCATTATCATCAGACCTGCAGTAAAGCTACAGGGAAGAAGACATCACTGGGTAAGTATGTAAGTTTATTATAATATTATATTTAAAGGGAGGCCACTAGGGGTATTTTTTGTAGTAAAGGGAGGCCGCTAGGGGTATTTTAGTAGTAAAAGGAGGGCGCTAGGGGTATTTTAGTAGTAAAGGGAGGCCGCCAGGGCTATTTTAGTAGTAAAGGGAGGCCGCCAGGGGTATTTTAGTAGTAAAGGGAGGCTGCTAGGGGTATTTTAGTAGTAAAGGGAGGCTGCTAGGGGTATTTTAGTAGTAAAGGGAGGCCGCTGGGGCATTTTATTAGGGAAGGAAGGCCGCTAGGGGCATTTTATTAGGGAATGAAGGCCGCTAGGTTCATTTTAATAATAAATGGAGGCCGCTGGGGTATTTTATTAGGGAAGGAAGGCCGCTGCTGGACATGTTATTAATAAGGGGAGGCCCCTGCTGGACATGTTATTAATAAGGGGAGGCCGCTGCTGGACATGTTATTAATAAGGGGAGGCCGCTGCTGGACATGTTATTAATAAGGGGTGGCCGCTGCTGGACATGTTATTAATAAGGGGAGGCCGCTGCTGGACATGTTATTAATAAGGGGAGGCCTCTGCTGGACATGTTATTAATAAGGGGAGGCCGCTGCTGGACATGTCATTACAAAATTAGTTTTTTTTTCTAAAGGTGACACAATACCCGAGTTATGCTCGTTTTTTTGGTGAATTTTGACACACCAAGCTCAAAAGGTTGCCCATCATTGCACTATTGACATGATTTGCCAGCTTTTTTTTTTGCAGATCATTAAAAGTGGTTGACATATGAATAACAAACGGCTCAGAAATGGATTACACAAAGATGACACAGAACCTCAAAAGCAACCCAAGAACAGGACACGTTGGTGGGAGAGTAGCCCCAGGTTGCAGAATGTTGTGTGTGAAAATATTATTTTTCTGTTATTTATAGTTCATTTTTATTAATGAACTTCCTTTAATTTGCTGTTTAGTCCTATAGCCATAAGAATCTAATTAGAAACCCCTGTAGATTTCTTAAAGACGCATGAAAACCGCGTCTCTTAGCTCATCTTTTACCGACTAAGCGACTATGCGGAGAGCTTCGTTGCCCATGAATGAAACTGTCAGCCTGACCCCTCCCACTTTCCTGCTGACAAATAAGAGTGTAACAGCTTGCCGATCGGCGATTTGCTGCGCCTCACGGTCCCTTCCAATCAGGAGCCGCCACTAGAAGATCCCTCCCCCATAGTCTGTGGTCTTAGTGACGCCTCCTTCTGCTCTTCCTGGTCGGAGGAAAGTTTAGCCGGGGAGATGGCGGCGGCGGTGAAAGTAATGCTGGCCGGCCTGGTGCTGCTGGCGCTGTGCGGGGGGCTATCTGACGGCCAGAAGAAGAAGGAGGTGGGTGGCACAGAGCCGGCTGGCACTTTGATATTAGCGGCCTCCTGGTACGGGCAGCAGAATGTGTCCTGGAAGAAGCTGCGGCCATTAGTCTGAGCAGTGCATTCTGCAGGAGAGATCAGAGGGGTCTGTCTGCTCACCATTATCATGGGGCTCCATTCATCGCTATAGTTGGGATCGTGGGGCTCCATCCATCGCTTTGGGATAGTGCACTGCCATAAGACCAATAGGAGCAGCCTTGCACCAATACTCCATTCAGACAGGGCCTGGTATCTTCTCTTGCTATGATTGGTCAAACCACACAACTAGCCCATAATCCTTGTCACTGTCATCGGGCGACCCCCCCCTTAAATTGATTGATTGAAATGAAAAAATCAGAATGTGATTAAAAGTGGCATTTATTACTTACCTGGTGGATCAGCAGTAGTCTCCAGCTGCGATACCCATGTCCTCATTACCATTGTTTGCTTACGCTGTTGCAGCTAATTACCACTTGCCGTCCACTTCACCAATGCATGGAGCAGGTATCACTCCTATTGCTTCTTATTCTTTTTTTTGTGCAACTCTTTGCAGTTTCAGAATTTTTAGGTGCAGAATCAAGCAGTGTACCAAACTTAGCTGCCTCAAGGATTTAATGTATTATGTCGGATTTATCTTTGTAGCCCAGATGTTTAACTTGTGAGACTTTTGGGCTTGGAATTGTCCTGTTCTTGCGTCTAATAAGTCTCAAAAGAGTATGCTAGACCCAGACTTTTGTTTGGTAAACTTCTATTTGGGACTAAAAAGACGCACACCACAAAATGTTGCAAAAGTGAGACAGGCAACTCCTCACATGTATCACAAAGGGGACAAACTTAAGATACATTGCATTGATTAAAGGGGTATTCTCATCTTGGCACTTACATTCAGTTTCATTAATCTGCCATATATAAACATTTCTTCAATTGGATGTTATTAAAAAAAATGTTCCTGTGTGAAGATAATTTCTCATAAATGTAACCATGTTGTCCCTTAGAAACAAGATAACTTCCTCGGATACGGCCACGTCTGATAGATTGAGTGCATAAAGAAACAAAAGGTTATTGTATATATAATGTCCGGGAGTTACTACATGTCGCACAGCCGTCCTGTGGTAATGATCGCTGAATCCTGGTGGTCCGGCAGGACTCTATAGCGCAAGTCTGGCCACCGCTGCCAGAGTATGACGTGGTCGTATCCGAGGAAAGTATCTCGTTTCTAAGGGACAGAATAACTACATTTATGAGAAATTATCTTCACACAGGAACATTTTTTTTAATAACATCCAATTGAAGAAATGTTTACATATGGCACATGAATTTTATTAAATGTAAATGCCCAGATGGGAATACCCCTTTAAGTAGGCCAACTTCAGGTAACCTGAAAAAGTGGCAGGCGCAAACTATGATTCATGTGCCTCACTACATACATACAAGCTACATACAGATAAGATCTTTATCCAGGGGGGGGGGGCACAGCAGATCTGACAGTATGTGTTATGGGTGAGATCTAGCAGAGATGTTATGCCTGTAATAGTAGAGTTGAGAATATCATGTGTAATATGCATCTCATGGATCTCATCATCTCTCTCATCTCTGATCTGTCTCTTTTTCTTTGTGTCAGATACTAGTACCCTGATAATCTAACCACGTTGGCAGCACACAGCACTAGAAAAATCCTGACATGTCTTCTTTGAGAGTCCCCGCTAAAATGGAAATAAAACTGAGTAAAATTGTAAAGTAAGCGGTAAAAGATGCTCTTTATTGTGTAAATATCATTAGACCATCTCCCTCATCCCCCTCAATTCTCTACCCTTTAGGGCACAACTAAGTACTCCTTTTGTGCCTGCCCCTGTCTCCCATTCTTCGACCACGGCAGGCAATTCCCTCGCCTGTGTGGTCAGCATCTTTCTGCTCGTGAAGCCGTCGGCCCAATCTCCACATCAAACTGCACATGCACTCCACTTTGCTTGTGGTTGTGTACAGTTTGGGAATGTTCTAAGCATTAGCTCCAGGGGCATGGGGGGAGACTAAAAACTAGCCCCTGGTGATAGGTTCCTTCTAAGGGTATGTCTGGTCCCACTTCAGTAAGGCTTTGTTCCAGGATTGTTGGGTCTCTGTAACTAATTTTGTCACCACTAAATGTTGGAGCATCTCACAAGGATTCCATCCCAGCCTTTTGTCTAGTTAATTCATACATTAAACTTTCTAAAAGACCCGGTTGTCTGCAAATCTCGTGTGAGCACTAAACCTTGCGCAGCTGCACTGGTCTCGGGCCGGCTGCGCAAAGTGTAGTGCTCACGCACGAGATTTGCTATCAGCCGGGTGATGCACTGGCTATCTGCAACACTTGCAGCTGGCAGTAATAATAATAGTGATGATGATGGGGGCATGCATATTTTATCATTGGACGGAGCCAGCAGGCGCTTGGCTACCAGAGGCCTGAGCACCTCTGGCTCATTTGCATGTTTTATAAAGTACTCTAGAACTTCGCTAGGCAATTACAAAGGCAATTCCAGGCCTGTAAGCTTAACTGCCATTGTGGGGAAAATATTGGAAGGGTTAGTAAAATACTGTATACTGCAGTATGTGACATCAAATAGTATTATAAGTGACAGCTAGCATGGGTTTACTAGAAGTTGTCAGGCTAACCTGATCTGCTTCTATGAAGAGGTGAGCAGATACCTAGAGAAGCTGCTGTGGATATTGTGTTCTTGGATTTTACAAAGGCATTTGACACTGTCCCTCATAGACGCCTGATGGGTAAAATAATGTCTTGTGGTTTGGCAGGTTTTATTTGAAATTGGATTGAAAACTGGCTGAAGGATCGTATCCAGAGAGATGTGGTCAATGATTCCTACGCGGAATGGTCAACAGTTTTATAACCCAGGGTTCTGTGCTTGGCCCAGTATTATTTAATATATTTATAAATGATATAGAGCAGTGATGGCAAACCTTTTGGAGACAGAGTGCCCAAGCTACAACAAATACCCACTTGTATGTCGCAAAGTGCCAACATGACAATTTAAGTACTATCTGGCAAACTCTGTGTTGGGGTGAAGGCCTGGGTGCCCACAGAAAGGGCTCTGAGTGCCACCTCTGGCACCCATGCCATAGGTTCGCCACCACTGATATAGAGGTAGGAATTAATAGCACTGTCTATTTTTACATATAACACCAAGCTGTGTAGTGTAATACATTCTATGGAGCATGTTCATAGGCTGCAGGGTGACTTGGACAAACTGAGTGTTTGGTCATCAACTTGGCAAATGAGGTTCAATGTGGATAAATGTAAAGTTATGCACCTGGGGGCTAATAATCCAAAGGCAAAATATGTCCTTGGGGGAGTAAATCTGGGAGAGTCCCTTGTTGAGAAGGACCTGGGGGTACTAGTAGATCATAAATTAAATAACCGCATGCAATGTCAATCGGCTGCCTCTAAAGCCAGTAGGATCTCGTCATGTAACAAAAGTGGTATGGACTCTCGGGATAGGGATGTAATAGTACCACTGTACACAGCATTGGTTCGGCCTCACCTGGAATATGCCGTTCTGGGCTCTGGTCCATAAAAAGGATGTCCTGGAGCTGGAGAGCGTTCAACGAAGAGCCACAAAAATAAAGGGTATGGAGGGTCTCGGTTATAAGGAAAGATTAAAACTACCATATATACTCGAGTATAAGCCGACCCGAGTATAAGCCGAGACCCCTAATTTTACCACCAAAAACTGGGAAAATCTATTGACTCGAGTATAAGCAGAGGGTGGGAAATGGATTGGTCACAGACCCCCGCCCCCCAGTATATAGCTAGCCAGCCCCCTATAGTATACAGCCTGCTCCCAGTAGTATACAGCGCTGCCCAGCCTACCCCCAGTAGTATACAGCGCTGCCCAGCCTGCCCCCAGTAGTATACAGCGCTGCCCAGCCTGCCCCCAGTAGTATACAGCGCTGCCCAGCCTGCCCCCAGTAGTATACAGCGCTGCCCAGCCTGCCCCCAGTAGTATACAGCCCAGCCCAGCATTAAAAAAAATAATAAACTTATATATTCACCCTCCGGTGGCCCCGATCTGCAGCGCTGCTCCCCCGATGTCCACGCGGGTCCTCTTCTGGCTTCCATGTCCGTCTTCTGTACAGCGCTGTAGATCGGGGCCACCGGAGGGTGAGTATATAAGTTTATTATTTTTAAAGTATTTTTTAACTCGTTGTGACGACTCCTGTATAAGCCGAGGGGACGGAAAAATGTGCTGAAAAACTTGGCTTGTACACGAATATATACAGTACATTTATTTAGTCTGGAAAAGAGATGACTACGCAGAGACATGATTCATTTAATTTATATAAATATATGAATGGTACATACAAAAAGTATGGTGTAAAGATGTTCCAGATTAAATCAAATCAAAAAGATGAGGGGGCACTGTCTCCATCTGGAGAAAACAAGGTTTAATCACCAGAGGCGACAGGTCTTTTTTACTATGAGAACTATCAATCTGTGGAATAGCCTGCCTCAGGCGTTGGTCACAGCAGGGACAGCGGAGAGCTTCAAGAAGGGTCTAGATGCCTTTTTACACCTAAATAACATGGATTGTTATGCTATATAGAATTGTTTCCCCTAAATCCAATCCTCATCCAATCCCTTTCCTTTCTTGGTTGAACATGTATCTTTTTTTCAACCATATAAACTATGATACTTTATTCGGTTTAGCCGACCTGCATAAGGATCGGAGAAACGCTGGCCCTTAACCCCTTAGGTAACGAGCATTACTTTGGTGACCCTCTACCACCGCTAAATCTGGTGGTAGGTGTCCTTTAAACTAGACCAAATAATAACTGGTCTAAAAGTAATTTTCTGGCGCCTGTCTTAGACCTCAACCCCTTTCCCAATAGTGGCTCCCCTTGTTGGAAAACTCTCCAGAAATGGTCTAAAACCTCAGTAAATGTGGCAAACAGCATTTCCGGTGGAGATTTCCTGGCGTCGACAGGTTGATGAATCTCCCCCCAATATGTACAGTCCTCCTGACACTTATCGTACCACTTCTCACCACGTATGTATCACTGGGTGTGTGGATTCCTCAGTTACAATGAATACTTAGTGCTATTATAACATTAATTCATTTGCAGCCAGCCTGGATATTCTACTTCTCATCTAGTAACATTGCTGTGTGTTCTCTCTATGCAGATGTTATTATCGGAGAAGGTGGGTCAGCTAATGGACTGGGCCAGCAAGAGACCTGTAATCCGCATGAATGGAGATAAGTTTCGACGGCTGATCAAGGCTCCACCAAGAAACTATTCTGTTATTGTCATGTTCACAGCACTGCAGTCACATAGGCAATGCGTTGTCTGCAAGTAAGAAAATTGGAAAATGTCTTCTTTACCCTGGGCAGTATACTTTCTCTTTTGAGTCATCATAGAATGAAACTTCTTCATGACTCTAGTAAAGTGATGGCGAACCTTTTAGAGACCGAGTGTCCAAATTACAACCAAACCCAGTTATTTAAATGCAAAGTGCCAACATGGCAATGTAACGTGTTCCTACCTGGGTCCTACCTGGGTCCTGAGGACACCAATACAATAGAAAGAAAGAGGAGAAATTCAGATCATCATTGTAGCTTCCTTCCAGGGTCCCCTAAACAGGAAGAACTGCGGGGCCCAGAGCAGGAGCTCCAATAATGCAGCCTTGTCTGTACATCCTTGCTCCTCCTGTAGTCCCAGGCAGCATGTAGCTTTAAAACGGCACTGATCACAGGACATCCTGGGTGGCCAGGGACGGCAGGAGGAGGTTTTGAGTTCTGTCTGGAAACTTTGTGCTGGGGTGAAGGCCTGGGTGCCCACAAGGAGTGCTCCGAGTGGCACCCGTGCCACAGGGTCGCCACCATTGCTCTAGTTTGTCAAGGTTTAGATCACAATCAAATCAATAGTAACAGAATTGTAATGTGCAAATTTGTGGAAACCTTCACAGTATATTGTTAGCACTGTCATTATATCCCACCACTGAGATCAGCAAGATATCCACTATCCAGTGGGTAGGGGAAAACATGTGGCTGGATTAACCCTTTATGACCCCTATACAGGCAGTCCCCAGGTTACGTCTATACTTGTTAAAAATGAATATAAACTCTACTCTGATACAGTTTTTACATTATGTTTTACAATATACAGAAAGCTGTAAAAGTGTCACACTGTATTTCCTATCTAGGCAAGCTGATGAGGAGTACCAGATCCTGGCAAACTCGTGGCGTTACTCAAATGCATTTACCAATAGGATTTTCTTTGCTATGGTGGATTTTGATGAAGGATCAGATGTCTTCCAAATGGTAAAGTATTAAACTTGCCCCTTTTTTGGTTAGTTGAGAAATATAATGGGGTATGCATCAAGTTACTCCTCTTGATAGATGTAGTGCGCCCAGGAATGCCAATCATTCTGTGTACATGTATATATTAATGGGGTTATTTTGATCAGACTTGTGTTTTCAACATATGCCATAAATGTGCATGGATGAGCTTATACTTCCAAACTGCAGACATAACTGCTCCTGGATGCAATTAAAACATTGTTGGTTCTATCATGTATTTAACATAACCATCATGCACCAGGTTATCACCATTTCCTTTCCTTCCAGCTTAATATGAATTCAGCACCGACCTTCATCCACTTTCCTGCTAAGGGGAAGCCCAAGAGAGGAGACACATATGAGCTACAAGTGCGAGGTTTTGCTGCAGAACAACTTGCCCGTTGGATTGCAGATAGGACAGATGTCAATGTAAGGATTTAGAGAAATTACTACTGTTTATTAGGTGCTTTATAAAGCAAGGGTTATTAAACATATGTGGATCATGTTTATTACAATGTCTTTACAGATACGTATCATGAGGCCTCCAAACTACGCTGGCCCATTAATGCTTGGCTTGCTCTTGGCTGTGATTGGAGGATTAGTGTATTTGAGAAGAAGTAATCTTGATTTCCTGTGCAACAAGACCGGATGGTCACTGGCTGCCTTGGTAAAAAAAAAAAATTGTATTTATTTTTTAATAAACCAAAGCCTTTGGGAAATGTTATCTTATTTTACCTATCTTGTGGATAGGACCCCTTAAAGCAGACTAGAAACATCTACGCTTTAGAGTGCTTATTACACAAACATTTGGTGCGAATGTTAATGCTGTCCAGTTAGACTGTTGAATCCCTTGCACCCAAATATCACCTTAAAAACTGGTTTACTAAACCACATATCCCTTTAAGCATTACAATATATATACAACTTCTGACAGTCTCATTTTTCTTCTGTCCTGTTGCAGTGCTTTGTATTGGCAATGACATCTGGACAGATGTGGAATCATATCCGTGGACCACCATATGCTCACAAGAACCCACACACTGGTCAAGTGGTATGATCTTTGTTTGTCCTGTTTGTGGGACATTGTGTATGTTTTCAGCTCTTTAACTCCTTAAGGACCCTGCCATTTTGTAACTTAAGGCCCAGCCCCATTTTTTTGTGTTCTGCTTTTTATGGTTATAACTTTTGAACACTGTTACTTATCAAAGCGATTCAGCGATTTTTTTTTTTTTTTTTTTTTTAGGTCACACGATTTTCCGTATTTTCAGAATTGACTATTTTGGGGATAAATACTGTTTTCAATGAAATTTTAACTATTTAGCATTACAAAAATATATATAATCAACCCATTTTAAAATCTGCATCCTTCAAACTATTAGAAACAGCTTTTAAGAAGAATGTTAACCCCTGGAGATCTTCATAGTAATTAAATGAAAATGGAGGTGAAATTTAGAATGGTCAAATTGTGTTGGTTCTATGTTCATTTAGCCCTCAAATTTACACAATTCCAAAAGATATAAAGAGAAGCCCATCTTAAAATTTCTTATTCAATTTCTCCTGAGTACAGAGACCCCCCACAGGTGGCCATTACTTGTTTCATGGGTGCGCACAGCGAGGCGCAGAAGGGAAGGAGCGTCCTACTGCTGCCAGGATTTTAGTTTTTTTTCATTGGCTCCCTTTGTAGGCTATAAAATGTTAGCTTATTTGTTATTGGAGCCATGTGACAGAATTTTTTTGCGGGTTGAGATGCGGTTTCCAGTGTTACCATTTTAGGGTTGGTATCCCCTATTAATGAAAATTCATGAACTTTTTTTTTTTTTTTTTTTTTTTTTTTTTTGAGTACAGGAGTAGAAAAGCATCAATTCCGTACTTGATTTTTTATTTTTTTATTTTTTTTTGGGTGTTCACCGTCTAGCCTAATAATCTTATTGTCTTTATTATTGATTATGGGCATACCGTAATTTTTTTTTTTTTTTTTAACGTTTTACGAATTTTGCCAAATAAAACCCTAATGTTGGGAAAAATCTATCTGTCATAGAAGCCATCTTACAGGCACTGCCAGGAGGCAGCCCTGGGGTCATGATCGGACCTCAGGGCTGCCAGGGAAACTATCGGCGCCCCCCAAAGATGGCGCGGTCGTGGGGAAAAGACTCGCGGAAGGCATTTTAAATGCTGTGGTCGCGCTGACACTGCCTACTCTTAGTTAGATATTTTTCAAAACGTAAGGAAATCTGTATGGCAGATATTCTGTGAGCATCAGAAAAGGCTGGTTTCTGATGCAATTTATGCCACAATTTTCCTGCAGAAGGTGGATGGAGCATAACATTGCAAAGGTGGATTTTCACACCAAGAACCGCAGCATTAAGAGAGTTGTCATTCCATAGTTGCAAAGTATTTTTCCCATACAATACATTGCTATTGTATAACATATATGATTTATGTCCATCATGTGCAGTGTTTTGTCTGTTTATATATTGAGAAAAATCTATTGAGCAGAACTGAATATATTGTTAATAGACAACTGCTGCTCCTTATCTTTATATATGCCTGCCTCTATCTTCATATATAACAGGATTCATTTTTCTCTCCCTTTTTCCTTTAGAACTATATACATGGAAGCAGCCAAGCTCAATTTGTGGCTGAAACTCATATCGTTCTTTTGTTTAGTATCCTTTTGTTGGATTTTACAGGTTTTTTTTGTTTTGGTTATGAAATTGTCATTTTTGAAGGGGTTAGACCATTATTGAGATTTATCACCCAAGCACAGTAACAAAAGTGGCAGCGCTTGTGCTCAAGTGCCAGTTCCATTCAAACCTCTTCTCAACACTGTCCTTCAGTAAAGGAAAATGGTCTCCTATCCAAAGACAGAAACTTCTGAGCTTAAGTACTTAAAGGAAACCTACCATTTAGAATGGTCGGTGTAAGTACTGAGCACCAGCTCAGGGTGAGCTGGTGCCGGTACTTACTTTCGTTAGTGTTATAAACCGCAGTATCGCGGTTTTAACACTTTTTAAACTTTAGAGCAGAAGGGGCTTCCGCTATTTCCTATGTAGGCGCGCGCACGATCGTGCGCACGCAGCTCCGAAGCCTCTCCTGCTCTAAAGTTTAAAAAGTGTTAAAACCGCGATACCGCGGTTTATAACACTAACGAAAGTAAGTACCGGCACCAGCTCACCCTGAGTACTTACAGCTTACCCCTGCCATTCTAAATGGTAGGTTTCCTTTAATATAATGGAAACCTGATTTCCTTACATGTATATATGAGTTGGGGGGAGAGGGGGGGGCTAAGATGTCATTTGTTTTCTATATTTTTGTTCTGCATCCAGAATGTCTATGCCAGTAGAATTAGAGCAGGCATACCAAACAGCCCCAAACAATGCATAAGACTGTTAAGATATGAGTATGTTGTTCTATCCCTTACATCTGACTTTTAAGATGGCGGAGTCACCTTAGGAATGGTCCTCCTACATGAAGCTGCAACTTCTGAAATGGATGTAGGAAAACGAAAGAGTAAGTACAAAAATGAGTAGGCTTTATTTGTCCCATTGCTTATCTACCAGGAAGAACATTTGCTAGGGTACATTACAGCGTAGGTTAAAATGCTTAAAGTACAACTTTTGCCTAAGCAAACTCTACACTAAGCTAAAATAAACAATTCTCTAATTTACACTCATTAGCTGACATGTGATTGACATGCTTCAGGTCATCCAATTACATACCAGGAGTAGTATAAATGTGTATGTATGAAAGTTTGAATGCATAATGACAGAGCTCAGGCTCGCCATCAGTTCTAATGAATGGAACAGATCTCTCTGCACCAGAGGTCGCACTAACATTTTTCCGGAGGAGTAATAATACCCCTCTCACCATTTTTGAGGAGTATTTTAAGGCGAGGAGGAGTATGACCTTATCAGTAATCATTCATTTATGCATGAACATGATTGCAGCCAGTGTTTTGTGTGCTTAAATAACCAATTGAGACAATGATATAAATTTCACATCATGCATTAAATAATGGGGCATAAGCTCTTTTCTTTTGTCTCCTTAAAATATTTCAACCTACAGACCAGACTATGGCTGAATCCCCCCACCCCCTTTTCCGGACTATGGCTGACGCCACAGCACCCCCCTCCAGACCATGCATAGGTGGTGATGCTGGTCATGCAGACCTGATTGTGGACAACGCTGGCCACTAGAATGAGCGGTCACAATGTCCGCTTTCTGGTTCTACCACGAGTCCCGGACCCAAACAGCCAAACAATGCAGCAAATTGAAGCTCCTTTCAACTAGCTGTGACTGCGATTGGCCAGGAGTGGCCATATCCACCAAAAATATATGGTCTCAGAAACTGACTGAAAGTAGGAAGCCACTATCACCTAAAATGTAAGGCTGTTTTTGCACATTGTATCCATGATATATGCACCTCCATCTATAACCCTGCCTGGGCATCAGGCTGCTGCGGGTGTTACACTGATGTGATTACATCAGTGTCAGACCCCAGGTCCCTGGTTGATATGTTGTCATCTTGTCTTCTGGTACAGCTCCAGCCTTTCATATCTGCCACAACTATCACACAGTCACCGCATTGGAGAGTGGGCGTGGCTTCCGGTAGCTCCGCCCACTGTGACCCGGCTATAGAGAAACAGCATCAGGTCAGGGAGGGGCTGTGTGCCGCTGCTGCACTGCTCGGAGCCTCGGGCTCATACACAGAACAGGTCACCTGCTCCCCCACAATAACTCCACAGCTCCTCCATAACTGATTTAATGAACCATTCGCAGTTTCACTGTAAAGAATAGTATCTGTGTGGGGGCCGAGCTGTCAGGACGCTGGACATAGCAGAACGGCTGCTGCAGCTCCTTAGTGTCCCCAGTCACAGGGAAAAGTCAGTGCGTGTTTAGACGCATGGGGGGCTTTTCAAAGAGTAATACTGTATTTTGAAGCATCTATGATGCTTGCGGAGGGGTTAATGCGATCTCTGCTCTGCACAGTAACAAGTTTATATGTTTTAGAGCAGAGGCCCCCCCATAATTAATTATGTCATATATTGGGCTCCCGGCCGCCGCATTCTTTTTCCTGCCGGTTTTTTTAAAAAAACCTTGTACTCTCCTCCACTCTCCCGCAGCGCATCTTCTATCTTCATCGCGGCCAGACAGAAAGGGGTGCACGGCCGCGTGATTATGTCGGCTTTATCTACTGGCCACATTGTTCCAGTAATAGTGCTTGAGCAGACGTTTCTGGCCACATCGAGCACAATACAGTGATTGGACGGAGGCCCCTGCCCGACTGTTGAAGGCCGGGCGGCCAGCGCGCCAATCGACAGGGGGGTGGATAGAAACGGTCCACAGGCCGCATGTGGCCCACGGCCCGTAGTTTGGGGACCCCTGTTTTAAAGTGTAGGCGGACATGTATTAATATATCTTTGTGATATAGTAGATTACTGTATGATCATTTCTTGCTAGGATGATGAGATGCAATGCTCTGCCTTCCCTCCCTTGCTCTGCGCTAGATCTCTGATTGGCTGGGTTTATGCATGCTCATGTGAATGCCCTCACTGCTCTGGCATCACTGCCCATAGCTGATGTCACAACCAGGAAGTCCAGCCCACTACAGGAAAAGTAAAGTGTTTTATAGATATCTCAGGATAGGGAGAAGCCAGAGGCTCTCTGCAGCTGTGATAAAACTATTTTTTTGTCAAATAACTTTACAGTTACACTTGTAAACCTTCTGAAATGACATTTTGCTTGCCTGGTAGAAAGGGAAACATTTGTTTGTTTTTATTCACAAATCCACACAGAATTAATGCATAAAGAATCCTACTAATCCCACCTAAACTGTATATTTTATTAAAGTAGACAGTGTAACATTGTCAAATTGCCATAATTGAGATCCTGCCGACATTCTCAGATTTAGAGTAGCATTAATACTTTGTTTCTAGGTCTGGTCCTCTGGATAGGACATATGTTGGTAGCCAAGATGTTGGCATTTGTCCTTGGTAACTGAAGGGCCTCCTTGCCAAGTTGGATCAGGGTAGAGTAGGCATTAAAGGGAAATACAAATACTCAGCATTGCATTATAGTTACTTATAACTATGGTTTTATAGTTGAGTTGGCAAAGGAAGCATGCGTCAGTCTGCATCTCTCTGGGGATAAATAATGCTTATAATTCTGGGAGATTAGAATGTTTTTTTTGTTTTTTTTCTTGAACAAATTACTTTTATACAAAGACTGCCTTGGCTTTTACTGTTGTGCAAGTAAAGGATAAGATTCTGCCTCCTCACACTAGTGCTTTACTAGCCGTATACTAGTAAAGCAGAGGTTATAGCAGCACCCAGTGTTTGGTGAGGATCTATTCACTTGACACAACTTTTACACATAGTTGAAGTTATTGCTGGCAAAAATCTAAACGGGAAGTGCAATGATGTCACTTTAGCTAGGGTGGCATTTTAGTAACTGGCGGATGTCACTGAGTAATTATGTTCAACAAATCATATTGTCACAACATTAGATAATTAGATAATATGCCCAGTCATATTTTATGTATTTGCTGCTGTGAGTAATGTAAACTGTATTATGCAATATATTTGCTACAACATTTTTTTTCTTCCTTTGATAGTAATGTGTGTGGCAGGCTTGGGACTGGTGGTAGTGTTCTTCAGCTGGCTGCTTTCTGTCTTCCGATCCAAATACCATGGATACCCATACAGGTAAGTAATTACATTACATTTTAACCTTTGATTTATTTTTAACCTTTTTTCTGTGTTTGGTTGAGGAACACAATTAAAAATCTTTTTACAATTTCTGTGTAGATGATAGTGGCAGGGCTGCTTTATATCCAGCACGGTACTTGTAACTATTCTGCTGTATGTAATAGGTGGGGGTGAGTTAATCTTGTCTTTGATCATCGGAGCCTATTGGTGGCTAGTCACGTCCCTTGTATCACTCTTCCAGAAAGATGTACATGGTGGACCATATAAGAGACCCCATATACCTTTTGTGGTTTGTACAGGATAAATCTTATCTGGCCTTATTCATAAAGGCTTTCTTACAGCGCAAATGTCTTTGTTTCCTATTGCAACCAGACAGTTCTCTGGACAATTTACCACTCCACCAAAAAGCCATTTTACATGGTTTGGCAAAGAAATGTAACATTTTAAGTTGCATGCCAGCAGGACATGCTAAGATGTAATCTACCTCCCCTGAAATTATTTGTACTACAGTTACAACTTTATTGCACCATGCCGTACTATTACGGCATGAAGCTGTTAAGGATCTATGAAGAGGCCCCAACATACACACGTGTTTGCTGCATATTGCCGCAAACGCCCACCGTTAGTTGTTAACCTTTTGATCGCCGTCGTCAGCTGTCAAAATAGTCTTGTTTTTTTTATCATCGCTCCCCGTGATGTTGGAATTTTATAAACTGTTGTAAACATACTCGCAATGTAATTTACCGTAAATGCATGCAATGTGGATTATGTAGGTTGTACTAGTCGCAGTCTCAAAGAGAGAATCTGGGAACATCTTAATGGGGCTAAACCAGATGCCAGAAACCCTTCCAATGCCGCCAGACATTTTTCCATCCAACACCATGGAGACCTTGCTAGTTTTTCTTTCAGCAGCATTGAAAGGGTTAAGCCTAACAAAAGGGGATGTAATCTAAGAAGAAAGCTGCTAAACCGAGAAGGATAGTGGATGAGAGACAGAATTTACCCTGAAGGTCTTAATGTTAGAAATTATTTGATTTTAAACTATTGATACGTTTTTATATAAACCCGTTTGTACATACTCGCGTATTTTCACATTTTTTTTTTGTTTTTCTGTATGTATGTCTATTGTATCTCTTGTGGAACCCTGAATACGATAGTATTGGGATGCACTAATTGCCCGGCACCTGTGTAGAAATTTCCACTTACAGTCTGCCCAGCATATTAGATTGCTCTCAAACATTCAGGGATATCTATGATTAAGGACCTTAGTGTCTGAAACGCGCAAGATTGATATTCGTTTTTGCACCTTATCCTTGCACTTTGTATTGTCTCATCTTGAATGAATAAAGCTGAATTATTTTTAACAGAGCTGGTGAGTGCCAATCACACTTTTTTTTTTTTTTTTTTTTGACTTGCTCTTGTCCTAAAATGCCTGATCAAAATATTAAAATGGTTCTTCCCTGCGGTGAACCCCATAAAGGAAAATGGTGCCCAAATGTCCAAAAAGCCACTTTTAAGCCATTTTCGAAAATGTAAAAAGTGATCAAAATATCGTACCAACCTGTAAATGGTAGCAATGAAAACATAAGCTTATCTCACAAAAAATGTCGTCTTGCGCAGCTTCATAAACACAAAGTATGAAAAAGTTATTGGCATCAGAAGGTGGCGAGACTACTTTTTTTTTTTTTTTTTTTTTTCATACACTATGAAATCCTATGAAGAATTGAAGCCTCCACTGTCACCAGGTGACTATCTTTGAGGCTTCCTGGAGGCAGAGTTTTTGACATGAATGCATTGCTCAACTGAAACGGACATTTACTGTGGTCTGGAATCTTGATCTAGTGCTTCACATCATGGTGGTAGAGAATGCTTTCCGCATATCCTGAAATAGTGTGTTATTCTTTCATTATCCTGTACAGACTACACAAAGGGGGGCAGGATTCTGTTTTATGTGGTCTATCTTGTATTACAATAAATGACTGATACGGCCATCACTTCAGGATAATCGTTGTCATATGTGAACCCTATTACATGAAAGGGGCTGTGTTGTAGCTACTTGTATGTTGTGGGCACTTCTAATACAATCTCTTCTTTTTTTTTTCTGTTTAGCTTTCTGATGTCATAGATTAAGTTCCATCAGAGTGAAGACATTGGTAAGAGACATAGGAACCGTTCATGCTACTTCTAGAAACGCCCGCTGATGAGGATTCTGCACAATGGATTGTACATCTAAGACACAACCTGCAGAAGAACATGTCAATGAGATTGTTTGTTCCCTTTGGTGGTAAAAGTAAACCAAAGACCTGATGCAGTGCCTTAGTCATATGCAGTGAAACTTTGACTATCCCTACCCCTCCGAAGTACAGAAAATTCCCCAAACTCTCACAACTGGAGAGTGTAAAATGTAACAAAATCCTATCATCTTCACCCCACAAGCCCAACACTATGGGATTACCTAACTTTGCCATCATAATAAAACTAACTTTTGATAGCTTGTTTTTTGGTGATGTTTTTCAAAATTGATCTTTTACTTTTGTGGTTGATAAGAGGAGGGCTATTTTTAAAAATATATATACATGTGTGTTTGTTTTTTGGTTTTTTTTTTTTGTTTTGTTTTTAGCAGTTCATGTTTTAATAGATTAACTTAAAAAGCACAAGCCATGGATTAAAGCTTGAAAAACATAGTCACGCGAGCCCTGTATTATGCCAAGAAATGTACAGTTGGGGAGAATAATTTCAGTCAGTATATGTCTGTGCTCGACTCCTTAAAAATAGCTATTCAGTCTCAATGAGTGGTCTCACCACCTGTCCGCAGGTTAAAAATGGAAGATCTCCCAGGTTTACTGCTTTTCTCTCCATTCCCTTCCACTGGATCCAATTGCGGTCCTCGTGTCACCTCCGTGCTTGTGGTATACTGCAGGTCCTATGTTGTGAAATGTATGGAGAAATAGTGCAGGCTTCCAGGGTAAAGGAAGAATTTTTATTGTATATACTTACAAAACATAAGTTTCTATCGCACATTTCAAGCGTCAAACACCTCGCCCAACCCCGGGGAGAGTAATTTGTTTGCTATTGACCTAACATGACATATACCAGATGGTTGCACCATCTAGCAGCTCAGATTATTTAAACCACTCTACATCTTGCAAGACATACCTTAAGATTGCTGTAAACTTGCTGAGACCGGATCTCCTTTTGTGTAGGCATAAAACAGAGTGGTTTTGTCAAAAATATGCC
This sequence comes from Engystomops pustulosus, assembly GCF_040894005.1. Classification (NCBI taxonomy): domain Eukaryota; kingdom Metazoa; phylum Chordata; class Amphibia; order Anura; family Leptodactylidae; genus Engystomops; species Engystomops pustulosus. The sequence continues at coordinate 75,830,817 of NC_092419.1, read as the reverse complement.
TTTACAATTATGCAAATGAAGCTCACAGGTCGGGTACCACTCTCCTATAAACCTTATTATGCACGTTTCAAGCATGCATTAGATAACCTGTAATGTCACCGAACTCTTTTGGGAATCCTCGTACATGCGGCTGGCTGGCTGCTTTGTGTCAGCAAAGCCACTACTGATGCTGAGTGTGTGAGTGTTCCCAAGAGCTCGGTGACGTCACAGGCTTATCTAATGCATTCTGGGTAACCGAGCCTCATTAGCATGATTTTTTGAAGTCTCTTTTTGATTCAATCACTGCGTTTTATGCTTACACAAGATAAGATCCTGCTTCAGCATGTCTACAGCAATCTTACGGTATTGATTTGGTTTAAAATGCTGTCAACCAAGTGATGGATTTCCTTTAAATTGTGTAGATGCAGAAGGAAAAAGTATTTTGGTATGGAGGTTACTCTGATTTTCACCTTGAGGAAATATATGGCTACATACGACACCACTATGAGTCGCCTGTTGCAATGTACCTACCAAATATGTCATCTGAAATAAAATCCTTTATGTGATTGTACATGTTTTTTTAATATGTGGTCCTGTGGATGGATAATGGTTACGTATTCAGTACAGGGCTGTGTCTTTCATCAGACCAGCTGCACTGAAGTTGGGTATAACATCCGGCACCCATGTAACAGTATAAAGAAGATCACAGTATTTTGTACCTGATAGGTCATTATTACAGTGAGCTGTGGTCATTACAGTCAGCTGATTTATTGTCATTGTCTTAAATATACTTGAATATTACATATGTAGAACCAGAAACAATCTCCTAAGTGAGTGCCTGATGTGCATGCCCAGTTAGGACTTAAAGGGTTATTAAGAAGACCTGGGGAAGTAGAAAATAAAAGAATTACTACCCTGGTGCTTTGTTTTACTGGTGTGTGACCCCTTACCACCTCTATAAGGTGTATAATTATGTATGTACAGCAAGTTAATGAGATGCACAGTACTGTGACACTGCCTTGAAGAATTGTTATTGCATTTCATTGTTTCGTTCATTTGTAGATTTTTGTTTTCTTAAGCCCAAGTTGCTGGAGAGGCTTTTAGTCTAAAGGTTCTTTGGAAGTTGCAGTTTGCTAATGTTTGTGTTGGATCGCTCCAGTGCCTTCATCCAGAGAATCGGAGAAGCATCCTTATATCTCCTTTTTTAAATCTTGTGTTATAATTGGTTAAACGCTGATTTAATATAATTTTGTGGCCCAATCAGAACACATCTTCAAGCAAGTCTTTATAACTATTAATTTAATGTAAGAAACTCTGAAATGTCCAACTGCTTTTCAGAACAATTTCTCTGCAAAAAAGAACAAATGAGCCGACAGTGAATGTGTCAATGTACCATCCAAAATTTTAGATTTTTAATTAAAACCGATTTTACATCCTAATTTTATTATTGCCCTAGAAGATGTACATGGCCTCTAGGTTAGGCATAGTGCCTGTTACTTTTACACACTATTGACACTCTAGATTTCCTGCAACATCTGAAGAATCCATTTAAGGTGCACAATATGGGTGAGCTGTCAATGTTACACGCTCAGCAGAGATTAATCTTTCAGTATACCTTGGTGTTTGATATTCCAGATGAACCTTGCTCTTTTCTAATCTGATGTTGTATTACTTGAATACTTATTCTGTAGTCATTGATGCACAAGCGTAAAATTGCTAGAAAGGAAACCTTTTAATGAAATTGTTCAGGGTTTAGTTACTACCGTAATTTACAGTAACAACCCCTTTTATGTGTCAGATGAAAAGTCTCAAGGAGTCTCTGGAAATGAACTATATTCATGCATGCACATTTGACAACAAGCCTTAACTAGAATATCTGGGAAATGTTTTATTGATATGTTAATGATTTATTTACAGTTTTCAATAAAACCTCTTTAAATTAGATTGTAGTATGTTTTTGTTAACTCTACCTCAATCTAAAAGCACATTAGTGACATCTGTGAAAAGAGCTTATGAGGCTGCCCAAGATTGCGGTCTGCTTCACTGTATCCCCCATGACTGCCCTCCTGGAGGATGACGCTTGACATATTTGGGGACAGGAAGACCCTTCTCTTAGTTGACTAAAGGACAGTCTTCTCTTACTCTCTCTCCTCCAGGGCAGCGGGTGTTTCGGAAAGGCCCCTTCCACACTTGCGTTGCAGATCACATCAGAGTCTGATCAGGGTGCGATCAGGGTTTGGTCAGTGAAAAACGCACATTTTGCATCAGAGTGCAATCAGTTTTCACTCAGTTTGTTCAGTGTCTCAGTTTTTCACGCGCGTTTTCAATGCAATTTCAGTGCAATTTCAATGCGTTTTTCACGCATAGAAAATGCGCGTGAAATAGACTCAGGACTGAGCTCTATCTTTTCTGTGGCAATTGATGCGTGAAAAACGCATTGCACTTGCAAGTGTCTCAGAGTGCAATGCGTTTTTGATGCATCTCCATAGACTTGTATGGTGCGTTTTTCACGCATGTGTGATAATATCAAAATAAACCAGTGTGGTGTGTATGAATGATCCTCAAAAAGATACAAGTTAGTTCAAATAGTAGATACAAAATTTATTGAAGACACCGTTAAAAACATTTAAAACTGCATGAAAGAAGTTCATGCACACAAAGGGGATGGTTATGATGCAACCAACAGGAAACCCTCCACATTACCCCCTGAATATAATAATGCAGAGAAAACAAATGCAGATGTAAGGATGGCTGGGAGAAAGCAGGTAGGTATACAAATCATAGTCTAAAGTAGAGGCACAATTAGCCGATCAGTACATGCACCATATCTTGCTAACACCAAAACCAAGTATTACCCAATTAGGACTGCATTCAGGGGGTATGTGGCTACGAGCCCCACGCGTATCGCCACAGTGTGTGGCTTCCTCAGGGGTGATTAAACACTGGGGTGTCCGAAATATTTATACAAAGGGGTAGTTACGTTGTATGCCAATAGCGGCCGTTCTTACCTAGCTTCCGCCCACAGTTGCGGCGTCCGCGAACCTCCCGCGTCGTCACCCGAGCCTCGCGCATGCGCAGTCACCCCGATCCTACAACTCGGGGGACTGCGCACGCGCAGGCCGAGCGATGATCGTGAGAGTAGTGCCGCGATCGCCACATCGTGGGTAGGAATAATGATGCGCATCATGATTTGTGCGAAAGAGGGAACAGTCATGTAATATGTAAGAGTCTATGGGGATACAAATAGTTGTGATACATATAGTTGTGACACATATTATAAAAAAAAATTTTATATACTAAGAGATCAAGTTGGTACTCAGATTGATAACAGTGGTAAATACTTATAGTAATTCATATATAATAGGAACCTAGTGCAAATTCAAGTGACCTGTGCAAGAAGAATTATATTAGTAAATTTATGTCAATAACTCCAATTGTGTCTTTCTTTTGTCTTGTACTTCTCAAGATCATTCTCTGGTGTTGACGGTGAATAAGGATATGTGTAGACAAGGTGCCGGTTGTGCATAAACTTCATGGTGTCGATGGGAACCACCTATAGTGAACAAAAAAGAAGGGGGGGAGGGGGAAGAGAAGGAGAAAAAGAGAAAAAAGCAAATTAATACATAAGACCTTCATGAAAAAAGAAAAAAACCACACTGTGACATGGGTGTGCTTATCCGTGTAAGTGTACATATGAGTGCTGGCAAATAGTTGCACTGAAAATTCAATGCCCTCCATATATGTCGGCAATCATATAATGGGTGAAGTGTAAAGTTATTTTAATAAACGTGATTTAGTATTTTGATTCCTATTATTGTTATTATTTTTTTATAAAAACTAGTAAAAAGGAATTCCTCATTTAGTCCTCTGGGGGTCAAGGCCTGAGTTTGGAAGATCCACTTGGTTTCTTTTTGTAATAATTGTGGAACTACGCTTCCTCCTCTTATATTAGAGAACACTTTTTCCAGGCCCGTGATTTTGATTCCTCCACACTTACCTCCATGAAAATGATGAAAATGTGAGGCAATTGAGGTTAAACTTCTGTCTTTGCTGAAGTCCCGTCTTGCTGTAGATATTGTGGAAAGATGTTTCTGGATTCTTTTGCGCAACCCCTGTGATGTCTGTCCTATGTATACCTTGGGGCAAGAACATGTAATTGCATATACTACATTCCTTGTGCGACAATTGATATAGTGTTTGAGATGATGTCTCTTACCGTCTATAGGATCTTCGAAATCGTTGGATGGTAACATATATTGGCAGATATTGCAATTTCCACATGCATATGAACCTGTTAGTTTCTTTCCACCCGTTGAATCTCCCCGGCGGGTGAAATGACTTTTCACCAGGATGTCTTTGAGGTTACGTGCCCTCCTTGACGTAATTGTTGGACTCACGTCGATGTAGGACTCTAGTTTGGGTTCAGTTAGGAGTATGTTCCAATTTTTTCCCAGTATGCGATATATGTCCTGCCACTGGTTATTATATGTGGTGATGAGTCTCGTTTTCTTCTCCGGTACTCGGTATCTCGGTTTTAAAATATCCTCTCTATTGGCGTTTTTAGCTCGCATATAGGCTTTAGAGATTACTTTCTTGGGGTAGCCTCTCGCTTTCAGTCTCGTTGATAGTTCTAACGCATTTTTCTTGAATTCCCTGTCGTCGCTGCAGTTCCTTCGTATCCTCATGAATTGCCCCACTGGGATGCCATTTTTTTGGTGTGTTGGATGAAAGCTTGTGAAATGCAGTAGGTTATTGGTGGCTGTTTTCTTCCTGAAGAGTGTGGTTGTGATACTCGAATCTTGAATTGTCAGTTTAAGATCCAAGAAGTCAGCTGTTTTTTCCGAAATCTGTGGAACCAAGTAGATATTGTATGGGTTATCGTTGAGTTCCGTCACAAATTCTAGGCATTCTTGGTGTGAGCCCTGACAAAACAACACAATGTCGTCAATAAAGCGGTACCAGTGTAGTACCTTTGTCTGAAAGGACTGCAATGGGAACACCCTGGTCTCCTCCCACCAACCCAAAAAGAGGTTGGCATAGGAGCACAGTGCGCCCCCATCGCGGTCCCCGAGACCTGGCGGTAAAATGTCCTGTCAAAGGTAAAGTAGTTGTGCCTAAGGACAAAGTCCAAAAGCTCCAGTAAAAAAGAGTCATGTCCCCTGTCTGAGTTGGTCTGCTTGTCCAAAAAATAAGTAGTTGCCCCCACACCAACATCGTGCGAGATGTTGGTGTAGAGGGACTCTACATCCATTGTTACGATCAAAGAACCTGTGGGAATCTGTATGTTGTTCAAGCGTTCCATGAGGTGCATGGTGTCACGCAGGTACGAAGCACAAAGGGCTGCAAGAAATGATCCAAGTAAGTACATGCTTTCTCACTTAGGCTGCCAATGCCTGCCACTATTGGTCTTCCAGGTGGAAAATCAAGGGATTTATGTACCTTGGGGACAAGGTAAAAGGTCGGTATGACCGGATGATCCACTGAAAGGTATTTTGCCTCCTGCTTGGAGATTATATTTTGAATTAGGGCCTCGTCAATCAGTCGGTCCAATTTTCTTTTGAATATTTCAGTGGGATCTGAGGGTAAAACAGAGTAGAAGCACTGATTGCCCAACTGCCTTTTGGCTTCTGCCAAATACATGTGTACCGGCCAAAGGACGATGTTACCTCCTTTGTCCGCCTCTTTAATGAGGAAGGACTGGTTATTTTGTAGCGTTCTTATTGCCTGTTGTTCTTGTTGTGTAAGGTTGCTGTTTTTGCATCTGTCTAGTGGTAACGCCAGAATGTCCTTATAAGTGCTCTGGAAGAAGATGTTGATGGCAGGGCATAAATTAAATGAAGGTGTAGCTTGTGAGGGTGTTCGCCTAGGGAATCTATTTTTCTTACCTGTATTGTCTTCACTTTCCTCTAATAGATCCAAGAGGTCCCTGAAAACCCTCCGATCATTTTCAGGTAGTGTGTCTATTGTCGATGGCTGGTGAAAGAACGTCTTGAAGGTTAAATTCCTACAAAAAAGATAAAGATCTTTTATAAGTTCAAATTTGTCCAATTTGTTAGTGGGAGAGAAAGTCAGACACCTCTGTAGTACGGTTTGCTCAATTTCAGACAGGACATAATCAGACAAATTAATCACCTGTAGTTGGAATTCGTCTGTTTTGGCTCCTGATGTGTCATGTGTTACTGACGACGTTTGTAAATTATCTTGTATTTTCTGTGAGTTGGTGAATTCTCCCCTTGTTTGAGGCCTCATTTTCTTATATTGGCCCTTTCCTGCCCAGTGTCCTGGTCGCTGGTGTCCGTGGACAAAAAATCACTTGTAGCTGATTCAGTGGGATTTGAGCTATCCCTATGTTGTTTTTGTGTTTGCCTCGCATTGCCTCTATAGGGGATACGTCTGTTTTAGAGATGAGCGAACATACTCGTCCGAGCTTGATGCTCGATCGAGCATTAGCGTACTCGTAACTGCTCGTTGCTCGGACGAGTATTTCGCCCGCTCGAGAAAATGGCAGCTCCCGCCGTTTTGCTTTTTGGCGGCCAGAAACAGAGCCAATCACAAGCCAGGAGACTCTGCACTCCACCCAGCATGACGTGGTACCCTTACACGTCGATAGCAGTGGTTGGCTGGCCAGATCAGGTGACCCTGGGATAGACTAGCCGCTGCCCGCGCTGCTCGGATCATTCTCTGTCTGGATGCCGCTAGGGAGAGAGCTGCTGCTGGTCAGGGAAAGCGTTAGGGTGTTCTATTAGCTTACTGTTAGGCAGGAGTGATTCTACAACAACCCAACAGCCCTTCTTAGGGCTACAATAACGTTATATTTTTTTTTTTTATTTGCTTGTGGCTGGGCTTGCTGGCACTAGTAGTGCAGCTAGTACCATATTGTGAGGAATTAGCAGGGGGACTTGCTACCGTTGTGTTTAGCTGTTAGTGACACACATATCCACCTCAAACACCAAAGTGGGAAAATTTATTAGGGGTTTGATTTCAATTAGGCACAGTCTGCCAGTTTCTTTTTATTTTACGTTTATTTTTTTCATAACTCAGCGTCATCTCATCTGGCATAGTAGTGTGCTTTAATACTTGGCTAGAAAATAGCCATAGGAGAATCCAAACGGCTTACTTACGCCTACAGTAGCATTATATATATTTGATTTCTGGTTGATCTGCTGGTGGCTGTAGTTGCTGCAGTGCATCTACTAGCAAATTGTCAGCAATTTGGAGTGAGACTTGCGACCACTGTGTTTTGCGCTTAGTGACGCACATATCCATCGCAAAGACCGAAGTGGGAAAATTTATTAGGGCCCGGGGTTGGATTTCAATTAGGCACAGTCTGCCATTTCCTTTTTTATTTTACGTTTATTTTTTTCATAACTTAGCGTCATCTCATCTGGCATAGTAGTGTGCTTTAATACTTGGCTAGAAAATAGCCATAGCAATAGGATAGCATCGTTTGGTTTTAAAAACTAAAAAACACACAAAAAAAAAAAAACACAAAAAAAAGTTAAAAAAAAAATTCAAGTTATAACTCTCATTTTCAAAATGTTTAACCCGAGGGCTAGGGGTAGAGGACGAGGGCGGGGACATGGGCGTCCAACTACTGCAGGGGTCAGAGGCCGTGGTCCTGGGCGGGGTGAGACACCACCTGCTTATGAGGGAGCAGGGGAACGCCGCAGAGCTACACTCCCTAGGTTCATGTCTGAAGTTACTGGGACTCGTGGTAGAGCACTGCTGAGGCCAGAACAGTGCGAACAGGTGATGTCGTGGATTGCCGACAATGCTTCGAGCAATTTGTCCACCAGTCAGTCTTCCACGCAGTCCACCCATGTCACCAAAATCGGCACTCCTCCAGCTCCTGCACCTCAGCCTCCTCCCCCCCAGTCTGCCCCCTCCCAGCAAAATTTGCCATTTGAACCGGCATACTCTGAGGAACTGTTTTCTGGACCCTTCCCACAGTCACAAACCACTTGTCCGGTTGCTGATGAGCAATTTTCCGATGCCCAGGTTTTCCACCAGTCGCAGTCTGTGGGTGATGATGACCTTGTTGACGTACTGGAAGAAGTGTGTAAAGAGGTGTCCGACGATGAGGAGACACGGTTGTCAGACAGTGGTGAAGTTGTTGTCAGGGCAGGAAGTCCGAGGGGGGAGCAGACTGAGGAATCGGAGGATGATGAGGTGACAGACCCAAGCTGGGTTGAGAGGCCGGGTGAACACAGTGCGGAGGAGAGTCCTCGACCAGAACAGGTTGGAAGAGGCAGTGGTGGGGCCAGACGGAGAGGCAGGGCCAGAGCTGGTGCATCAGCGCCAAATGTGTCAACTAGTGAAGCTCCCGTGGCGAGGGCTCCTGCGGCGAGGGCTAGATTTTCAGAAGTCTGGAGGTTCTTTAAGGAAACACCGGATGACCGACGGACTGTGGTGTGCCACATTTGCCAAACCAGGATCAGCAGGGGTTCCACCACTTATAGCTTAACTACCACCAGTATGCGCAGGCATATGAATGCTAAACACCCCACTCAGTGGCAACAAGCGCGTTCACCTCCGGCCGTGCACACCACTGCTCCTTCCCCTGTGTCAGCTGATAGTCAGCCCCCTGCCCAGGACCCTGCCACAAAAACCCCATCGTCGCCTCCACGATCCTCCACAGCATCCACCAGCGTTCAGCTCTCCATACCCCAGACGCTGGAGCGGAAACGCAAATATAGTGCAACCCACCCGCACGCCCAAGCCCTTAATGTGCACATCTCCAGATTGCTAAGCCTGGAGATGCTGCCCTATAGGCTAGTAGAGACCGAGGCCTTTCGCAGCCTCATGGCGGCGGCCGCCCCTCGGTATTCGGTCCCCAGCCGCCACTACTTTTCCCGATGTGCCGTCCCAGCCCTGCACCAGCACGTGTCAGACAACATAATCCGTGCCCTGACCAACGCCGTTTCTGACAAGGTCCACCTGACCACGTACACGTGGACGAGTGCTGCCGGGCAGGGCCACTATATATCGCTGACGGCACATTGGGTTAACTTGGTGGAGGCTGGGACCGAGTCTGACCCTGCGGCTGGTCAAATACTGCCGACGCCGAGGATTGCGGGGCCTACCTCGGTCCAGGTGTTTCAGGCCTACTATGCCTCCTCCTCCTCCCACCCCTCCTCCACCTCCTCCTCCGAACGACCATCCGTGGGCATGGCGCCATCAGTCGGTAGCTCTAGGCACAGCAGCAGTGCCGTCGCTAAGCGACAGCAGGCGGTGCTCAAACTGCTGAGCCTAGGCGATAAAAGGCACACCGCCCAAGAGCTATTACAGGGCATCACGGCGCAGACTGATCTGTGGCTGGCACCGCTGAACCTGAAGCCAGGCATGGTTGTGTGTGACAACGGCCGTAACCTGGTGGCGGCTCTGCAACTCGGCAGACTGACACATGTGCCATGCCTGGCCCATGTGTTAAATCTGATAGTTCAGCGTTTCCTCAAGACATACCCCAATCTGTCTGATTTGCTCACGAAGGTGCGCCGCATCTGTGCGCATTTCAGGAAGTCCAGCACAGATGCTGCCACTCTCAGGGCAGCGCAGCGCCGCCTCCAACTGCCCGCTCACCGACTGTTGTGCGACGTGCCCACGAGGTGGAATTCAACACTGACCATGTTATCCAGAGTTTACCAGCAGCGCCGAGCGATTGTAGACTGCCAGATGTCAACTTCCACCAGAACTGGTAGTCAGGTCAGTCAGCTTCCTCAAGTCTACAATGAGGAGTGGACGTGGATGTCTGATATCTGTCAGGTGCTGAGTAACTTTGAGGAGTCAACACAGATGGTCAGTGGCGATGCCGCCATCATCAGCCTCACCATCCCGCTGCTTGGCCTGTTGAAAAACTCTCTGGTCAGCATGAAGTCGGAAGCTTTGCGCTCCTCACAAGAGACGGGGGAAGAAGATTCCCTTGTTGATAGCCAAAGCACCCTTAGGTCTGTTTCTCAGCGCATATCGGAGGAGGTGGAGGTGGAGGAGGATGAGGAGGAAGAGGAGGAGAATGTTGGCGAGACACAAGAGGGGACCATTGTTGAGTCCTTCACTGTTGAGCGTGTATGGGCAGAAGAAGAGGAGTTGGAGGAGTTGGAGGAGGAGGAAATGGACAGTCAGGCCAGTGAGGGGAGTGAATTCTTACGCGTTGGTACTCTGGCGCATATGGCAGATTTCATGCTAGGCTGCCTATCCCGTAACCCTCGCGTTCAAAGAATTTATTCCAGCACCGATTACTGGGTGTTCACTCTCCTGGACCCACGGTACAAGCAAAATCTTTCCACTCTCATCCCTGGAGAGGAAAGGAGTGTGAGAATGCATGAATACCAGCAGGCCCTGGTGCACAAGCTGAAACAGTATTTCCCTTCTGACAGCGCTAGCGGCAGAGTGCGTAGTTCTGCGGGACAAGTAGCGAGGGAGAGTAGGCGAGCAGGCAGCTTGTCCAGCACTGGCAAGGGTACGCTTTACAAGGCTTTTGCCAGCTTTATGTCACCCCAGCAAGACACTGTCACCTGTCCCCAGTCTCGGCAGAGTAGGGCTGATCTTTACAGAAAGATGGTGAGGGAGTACGTAGCTGACCATACCATCGTCCTAAATGATCACACAGCTCCCTACAACTACTGAGTTTCAAAGCTGGACATGTGGCACGAACTGGCGCTGTACGCCTTGGAGGTTCTTGCCTGCCCTGCCGCTAGCGTCTTGTCCGAGCGGGTTTTCAGTGCAGCTGGTGGCATCATCACCGATAAGCGTACACGCCTGTCGACTGACAGCGCTGACAGGCTGACGCTTATCAAGATGAATAAAGCCTGGATTTCTCCTAATTTCCAATCTCCACCAGGTGAAGGAAGCTCAACCTGAATAATTTATCCACTCCTCCTCCTCCTCATTTTCCTCCTTCTCCTCCTCTTTGTACAGTAAAGCAGAGGAAACTGGCTATTTTTTGACAGGGCCCACTGGCTCTAGCTATAGTACTTTATGCATTTAATTTTTATGGAGGGCCACCGACCCGGTCCTCTGTTTTAAACAATTTTTGGGAGTGCCACATACAGGCACTCAATCTATTCAATTTTTCTGGAGGGCCACCTACCTGCTCCTCTGGTTTGAAAACTTTTTTGGACTGCCACATACAGGCACTCAATCTATTCCATTTTTCTGGAGGGCCACCTACCTGCTCCTCTGGTTTGAAAACTTTTTTGGACTGCCACATACAGGCACTCAATCTATTCCATTTTTCTGGAGGGCCACCTACCTGCTCCTCTGGTTTGAAAACTTTTTTGGACTGCCACATACAGGCACTCAATCTATTCCATTTTTCTGGAGGGCCACCTACCTGCTCCTCTGGTTTGAAAACTTTTTTGGACTGCCACATACAGGCACTCAATCTATTCCATTTTTCTGGAGGGCCACCTACCTGCTCCTCTGGTTTGAAAACTTTTTTGGACTGCCACATACAGGCACTCAATCTATTCCATTTTTCTGGAGGGCCACCTACCTGCTCCTCTGGTTTGAAAACTTTTTTGGACTGCCACATACAGGCACTCAATCTATTCCATTTTTCTGGAGGGCCACCTACCTGCTCCTCTGGTTTGAAAACTTTTTTGGACTGCCACATACAGGCACTCAATCTATTCCATTTTTCTGGAGGGCCACCTACCTGCTCCTCTGGTTTGAAAACTTTTTTGGACTGCCACATACAGGCACTCAATCTATTCCATTTTTCTGGAGGGCCACCTACCTGCTCCTCTGGTTTGAAAACTTTTTTGGACTGCCACATACAGGCACTCAATCTATTCCATTTTTCTGGAGGGCCACCTACCTGCTCCTCTGGTTTGAAAACTTTTTTGGACTGCCACATACAGGCACTCAATCTATTAAATTTTTCTGGAGGGCCACCTACCTGCTCCTCTGGTTTGAAAACTTTTTTGGACTGCCACATACAGGCACTATCCAAATTGAATTGTCTCCATAGCAGCCTCCACACGTTGTCTCCATTGCTACCTCCAAAAGTCGTCCATATAGCTGCCTCCATACATCGTCCCTTTATCAAACGAGGTGTGTCAGGCCGAAATTTGGGTTATTTTCATGGATTCCACATCAAAGTTGTTAACTTTGTCGACACCCTGCTGTGTTATCCACAAAATACACTGGCAAACTTTTACCATTTACGGATATTATTTCAGCGCTTCTTGCGCATCTGTTTACATTCCCCTCACCCGCCATATCCTAAACTTATAAGAACGCTACTACACTTGATCTTATACAAAAGGTTCTTAGAAGTGCTGTTTGGGGAGTAGCCTAGAGACAGGGGCTTGGATTGGCGAAAGCTCGCCTGGCAGCGGAGCGCCAGCTCCATGCCAAGAACCAACTAACATAGTTTTAACTGCAGCACCTTTAATCTACTACTAGTTCACTGCCTCCATACATGGCCGCCTTATCAAACGTGCTGTGTCAGGCAGAATTTTGGGTTGTTTTCATGGCTTCCACAACAAACTTGTTAACTTTGTCGCCACCCTGCTGTGTAATCCTCAAAATATACTGGCAAACTTTTACCATTTACGGATATTATTTCAGCGCTTCTTGCGCATCTGTTTACATTCCCCTCACCCGCCATATTCCAAACTTATAAGAACGCTACTACACTTAACTTGGTGCAGGCTGGGACCGAGTCTGACCCTGGGGCTCGTCATATACTGCCGACGCAGAGGATTGCGGGGCCTACCTCGGTCCAGGTGTTTCAGGCCTACTATGCCTCCTCCTCCTCCCACCCCTCCTCCACCTCCTCCTCCTCCGAATTACCATCCGTGGGCATGGCGCCATCAGTCGGTAGCTCTAGGCACAGCAGCAGTGCCGTCGCTAAGCGACAGCAGGCGGTGCTCAAACTGCTGAGCCTAGGTGATAAAAGGCACACCGCCCAAGAGCTATTACAGGGCATTCCACATCAAACTTGTTAACTTTGTCGCCACCGTGCTGTGTAAGCCACAAAATATACTGGAAAACTTTTTTCATTTACGGATATTATTTCAGCGCTTCTTGCGCAGATGTTTACATTCCCCTCACCCGCCATATCCCAAACTTATAAGAACGCTACTACACTTGATCTTATACAAAAGGTTCTTAGAAGTGCTGTTTGGGGAGTAGCCTAGAGACAGGGGCTTGGATTGGCGAAAGCTCGCCTGGCAGCGGAGCGCCAGCTCCATGCCAAGATCCAACTAACATAGTTTTAACTGCAGCACCTTTAATCTACTACTAGTTCACTGCCTCCATACATGGTCCCCTTATCAAACGAGCTGTGTCAGGCAGAATTTTGGGTTGTTTTCATGGCTTCCATGTTAACTTTGTCGCCACCCTGCTGTGTAATCCACAAAATATACTGGCAAACTTTTATCATGTACCGATATTATTTGAGCGCCTCTTGCTCACCTCCTTTGGTTCCTCTCTGCCACCCATTGGTTTGAAGCCTGAGTCCATTTAGGGTATGTCGCCATGACACTCTCTAGCCTGCCGATGCTGCCGCTGCCTCTGCATGCCGTCCCCTATAGTGTCAGGGTCAATTATTGCATGTTTTAGATGCTATCTAGCTTCATTTTGTCACTCTGTCATGGCCATGCTGTTGCCCATAATTTTGGCATAATGGTGCGATTAAGCAGCCTCAGAGGCATCCATGCATGCTGCCCCTGCTGTTTCCTGTCCATTTCCGTGGTGTTTCCATCCTTTTCTGAGGTTCCCAGGTGTTTGGCCAAGCTTCCCTGTGCAGAGCCTTGGTCCCCTTGAAAAATGCTCGAGTCTCCCATTGACTTCAATGGGGCTCGTTACTCGAAACGAGCACTCGAGCATCGGGAAAAGTTCGTCTCGAATAACGAGTACCCGAGCATTTTAGTGCTCGCTCATCTCTAGTCTGTTTCCATGATGTGTCCATTTATACGCCCTGTCCAGACGATAGTCTTCCTTGTCCCTCATAAATTTTTTTTTTTTGCCGTCGATGATTTCTTTTTCATATTTTTCTATAAGGGTTTTAAGCCTAATCTGAAACGTATTTATTGTTGTAGTGTCAAATTTGTTGAGGGAGTCCTCCAGGTTTTTGATTTTGTTTTTGATCTGAGTTAGGAGGACACGGTCTTGTTCAAGTAACATGTTAACCAAGATAACCGAGCATTGTCCTAGTCCATTTTCCCATTTGTGCTTTAGATTTTCGTCCAATTCCCACGAGGGGAATATTTTGACTCTAAGTCCACGGGGAAAAATCCCCAGTCGTAAGTATTCCTCTAGGGACTTAATATTCCACCAGATGCGTGTAAACGCTTTATGTCCATCTATGAGTTCTTCCGAAATATGTTTAAAATCACTAGTATCAACTTCCCCATCTGTGTTGGAAAATACAGTTTCCAATTGACTGTTCCAAAGAGCCTCTTTCGCATTTATATCCATCGCCATACTGGCAAACAACTAAAAGATATAATGTGATGAAAAGAGGGTTTAAGTAAGGTAATCCAGCCTATCCTGCCCAGAAACGAGGCCTAGAGAGAGGGTAGCAAGATATGCAAATAATATCATGTAGAGGAGGATCCACACCAAAAACAACGACAATATCAAAATAAACCAGTGTGGTGTGTATGAATGATCCTCAAAAAGATACAAGTTAGTTCAAATAGTAGATACAAAATTTATTGAAGACACCGTTAAAAACATTTAAAACTGCATGAAAGAAGTTCATGCACACAAAGGGGATGGTTATGATGCAACCAACAGGAAACCCTCCACATTACCCCCTGAATATAATAATGCAGAGAAAACAAATGCAGATGTAAGGATGGCTATGAGAAAGCAGGTAGGTATACAAATCATAGTCTAAAGTAGAGGCACAATTAGCCGATCAGTACATGCACCATATCTTGCTAACACCAAAACCAAGTATTACCGAATTAGGACTGCATTCAGGGGGTATGTGGCTACGAGCCCCACGCGTATCGCCACAGTGTGTGGCTTCCTCAGGGGTGATTAAACACTGGGGTGTCCGAAATATTTATACAAAGGGGTAGTTACGTTGTATGCCAATAGCGGCCGTTCTTACCTAGCTTCCGCCCACAGTTGCGGCGTCCGCGAACCTCCCGCGTCGTCACCCGAGCCTCGCGCATGCGCAGTCACCCCAATCCTCCTCCTCCAACTCGGGGGACTGCGCACGCGCAGGCCGAGCGACGATCGCGAGAGTAGTGCCGTGATCGCCACATCGTGGGTAGGAATAATGATGCGCATCATGATTTGTGCGAAAGAGGGAACAGTCATGTAATATGTAAGAGTCTATGGGGATACAAATAGTTGTGATACATATAGTTGTGACACATATTATAAAAAATTTTTTTATATACTAAGAGATCAAGTTGGTACTCAGATTGATAACAGTGGTAAATACTTATAGTAATTCATATATAATAGGAACCTAGTGCAAATTCATTAAAGTGACCTGTGCAAGAAGAATTATATTAGTAAATTTATGTCAATAACTCCAATTGTGTCTTTCTTTTGTCTTGTACATGTGTGTGCATGGAAAAAAATGCAAGTCTGAAAAGACCCATTGGTTACAATGGGTCAGAGTGCAATGCAAGTTCTGCGCATCAAAAGCACGCGCAGAAAATGCGTGTCAAAAACGCAAGTGTGAAAGGGGCCATACGCAGGCTACATCAGCCACATGGTCTCCTGAAGGCCAAGTCCGTCTGGGTGCGATCTTTGTGCGGGGCTCTGGGTTTCTAGCACTCATTTACGGCTCCCTGTGTGGTCTGGAGTGTGTTCGAAGGGAAGTGGTGGCACACTGGGCTCTCTGTTGCCGTCTAGGCGCACACACTGAGACCCGATGACAACTTCGGGTTGGCAATCGGAAGTGACGCTCCAAAAGTCCGAGTGGGGCATGGATGCTGGCAGGAGCCTGTGACTTGAGGGATCAGCTTCCGTTAAAGTATTTATACCTCCTACATTCAGTTCTTGCTGATTTGAGGTCTCTTTCTTTAGGTTATTGTGACAGTGTGCTACTGGCTATTCAGCTATTGGTTTGCCGTATCCTTAAAGGGAACCATAGAGTCCTATTGCCTAAATGCCACTCTTCTTTTAGCTAACCATTGTCTGGGATAGTAAATAACTGCTCCTAGTAAAATAGAGTTAACAAAAAAATTATTTTGTAACGCCACAAATCAACGACAGACATTTAACCCCTAAGGACGCAGCCAGGCTCAGTCCCATTTTTCTGACTCTTTATATGGTTATAACTTTTGAACACTGTTACTTATCTAAACGATTCTGAGATTGTGTTTTTTTGTTTTTTGTTTTTTTTTCCCATATGTTGTACTTCATTTTAGTGGTACATTTTGGCTGATAAGTTTTGCGTTTATTTAAAAAAAAATGATGAATTTTTAGAAAAATTAGCCATTTTCAAAATTTGAAATCATCGCGTTTTCAGGCAGATAGATTTACCACCTAAATAACTTGCTGAATAACATTTCCCGTATGTCTACTTTACATTTTCATAATTTTTGAAATGTCTGGATAATTTATTTCGATATCACGCGGCTTACAAATCAAATAGCGATTTTCTGGATTTTCAGAATTGACTATTTTGGGGATAAAACTGTTTGAAATGAAATTTTACATATTTAGCATCAAAACCCTCTATATAATCAACCCATTTTCAAATCTGCACCCCTCAAACTATCAGAAACAGCTTTTAGGAAGATTGTTAACCCCTTGAGATCTTCATAGTAATTGAATCAAAATGGAGGTGAAATTTAGAATGGTCAAATTTTGTCGGTTATACGTTCATTTAGCCCTAAAATTTACAAATTAACAAAAGATACAATTTGTTATGAAATTTCTCCAGAGTGCAGAGACCACCCCCCCTACACATGTGGACGTTACATGTTTTAGGGGCGCACAGCGAGGCGCAGAAGGGAAGGAGCACCCTGCAGCTGCCAGGATTTTAGTTTCCACATTGGCCCCTTTTGTAGGCTATAAAATTTTCGCTTTTTCGTTATTGGCGCCATGTGACAGCAATTTTTTTTTCGGGATGAGATGCTTTTTCCAGTTTTACCATTTTTGGGTTGGTATTGTTGAAAATTTAGGAACTTTTTTTTTGAGGTCATGAGTAGAAAAGCATCAATTCTATACTGTATTTTTTACTTTTTAAATTTTTTTCGTGTTCACCCTGTAGCCCAATAATCATGTTATCATTATTCTATGGGTCGATACTATTACGGGGATACCAGACATGAATATTTTTTCTTATGTTTTACTAAATTTCCCAAATAAAACCCTAATGTGGGGGAAAATCTATCATTTGTGTATCGCTGTCTTCCAAGTGGCATAACATTTTTACTTTTTTGGCTACAGAGCTGGTTGATGGCTTGTTTTTTGTGGGACATGTTGTACTTTGCAACAGTATCATTCTGGAGTACATATGTTTTGTTGATCACTTTTTATTGCATTTTTAGTGGGATTCAATAGGTAAAAATCATAATTTTTGGCAGGTTTTTTTTTTTTCACGGCGTTCATCGTACGGGTTCAATAGTTATTTAATTTTATTCTATGGATTGTTACGGACGCGGTGATACTATATATGAGGGGTTTATGTTATGATTTAGACTTTTTTGAGCGTTCTATGTCTCTATATGTTTTGGGGCTTATGGCCATTTTTAGTGATTTATAAACTTATTTTTTATTGAAAAACTTTTTTTTTTTTTACTTGTTCCACCATGGGACATGAACAAGCAATCATCCCAATCGGACCCCAGAGATGCTCAACGGCAATAGTCTTCACGTGACGTTCTGGTGTTCAGTTGGACCGCGCACCAAATTTAACATGCAAAGTCTGACAAAAATGTGGTGCACAGTCAATGTTAAAGGTACACCGAAAAGAGGGTGGTGCATTAATGAATCTGGCGCCCTCTGCACTACAAACGGGCATACTACACGTAGTGCAGTTTGCACTAGTCTAAGTAACTGCTATGTGCTCGTAGCAAATATATATGCATAGAGACGGATTGAGCATGCATACAGTTCTGCCCACAAGTCCCATGCGGCAGCAGCCTCCAACTTGGGCCAGGCCATGAAAGACACACCTACAGCTCGACCATGCAACAGCGATGAGCAGAGCCTACACCTCGGAGTGTGCACCTGACATGGAGAAAACAGTAATAGGTAAGTTTTATAGAAATAATGTGTGAGGGAACAGAATCCATTTTCTTTTGTGTTCTCCCACCATGTGTCTTTACATTGCCTCTATGCAGAGTACCATCCCCCGCGCACTCTTACAGATATATCCTGTTCAAGGCAAAGGAATGTGATGCATGCTCTGTAAAGTTTCTTTGTCTCAAAAACCTATAAGAACTCTCTGCTACCTAAGTAAATGAGAATCCTCTCAAACACATGTGAAGGTCTGAGTGGTTCACCGAGCAGCTCGTACTATACAATGATTTGGACCCACATCACATCAGAGATGGAGATATTTCTCTAACAAATTGTTGCCGTAATCCGGGACGGTTTTTGCATGACGCCTACCGGACACTTTGCGGATCATCCTTTCAGGACAGACAGACCATGCAGCTGCACAAACAAAAGGTAAGAGGTATATTCTTACAATTTGCTCTGTCTTTCCTTGTTTGGGTTGTCCAACGTCCGGTGAGTTGCGTGCCTATATTGCCCAGTCCAAAGAATCTTGTTATTATTATTTGAAAACTCCATGTGATGTGTGGTAGTGTATATGGGTAATGTGTGGGTTTGAACATGTGTGTTTGATTATCAATAAAGCTTCATTACAGACACCTCACAGCTGACCATTGCACTCTGGGACTAAAGGAAAGCATCCAGAGAGCTTCACCAGGGGTCACAGTGGGCAGAGGGGTCCATCTTTAACTATGGGTCGTCTGTAAGTCAGGTGTCCTTAAAGGGGTTCTCCCAAGGTTGAAAAACATGGCTGCTTTCTTCCAAAAACAGCGTCAGGTGTGGCACTGTTTTTGGAAGAAAGCAGCCATGTTTTTCAACCTCGGGAGAACCCCTTTGAGTAGGGGACCGCCTGAATATTTCGCAGGGCAACTTTATTCATGGCCAGAAAAAGCCATCTCTATTCTATAGATCCATGGTAGTCCTCCATCTATGTCACAACATTGGAACATGGTAAACATTATTGTACCTTACAAAACATATTGAGGCACATTTACTAAGGGCTGAGCGCCAGTTTTCCTGACGGACATTGCACATTTTTAGGTGCAAATTGCTTGCATAGGTATTTAAGAAGTGCCCGCACCAAGGTTGTGTGACACGCAAACGTTTTTTGGCGCAGCTGCACTATGCTTCAAGCAACACAAATTAGGGATCGTTTTGGTGCTCTGTCGGACCGTGCGCCACATTTATCATGCTAAGTCAGGCAGAATTGTGTTGTAGGTGCACCAAAATAAAGTTGGTGCACTTTGTCGGGGCAGTGCATAGAGTGCAAGATTCATGAAGAACGCGCACCAAAAAACTTGAATCTGGTGCACCTTGCACACTACACAGGCAAACTGCATTTAGTAGTTTACCCTGTTTTTAGTGCCCATTGTACACAAGATTAGGGGACACCCAAATAACTTCTTTACAGTCTAGGATAACTGGTGCCAGGAGGTTCCTCATTGCTGCCATCTCGAGACTCGAGATGTGATCCCTGTGCTCCTTT
Organism: Engystomops pustulosus; assembly: GCF_040894005.1. NCBI lineage: Eukaryota > Metazoa > Chordata > Amphibia > Anura > Leptodactylidae > Engystomops > Engystomops pustulosus. Next base: position 75,811,151 of record NC_092419.1, on the reverse strand, counting down.
TTAGCCCTTCAACCCCTGTGGCAATTATTCTATTAACCAAGTTATATGTGTGTGTTACTACAATATTAGAGATAACATTTCAGACTAGGTTATACACATCTTAATAAAAGAGTATAGTCCTTTGTGTTTGTCTCTGTAACACAGCCCTACTAACCCTAGTTCTTAGCTTAGAGAAGTGCATTACAGCTAAGTCATACAGAGTTAGAGGATAAGAACAGCAGAAAGTAACAGTATACAACTAAACCAAGAAAACTGTGATTGCCTTCTTACATCTTTAAAGTGAACCTGTCACCTGTCAGCCTATTCTAGGCTGATTTTAAAAATACCTTTGTCATCATTCAGTCAGGAAGTAAGATTTCTCCTTATGGATATTTTAACAATTAAGTGCTCCTTGTAGGCTTGTGGAGACTTGTAGCCATTGCTGCTCCACTTGGGAGATTCTAGGAAAGCAATGTCTCTTTTTGCTACTGCGAAAGGCAGTCCCATTAACATGAAGAATGACTTTCACTTATATTAATGACATGATGTGGTATTTAAGCCAAACCAGTATTCCTGTTCCAGAAGGAACAGGTTCCCAACCAAAGACAGCACTGTTTCAACATGGTACAGTGTACAGAGTAGGGAACTGGTTTGACTAAGTGAGAGGATATTGATGGGGTCAGAGAGTAAGAGTTCTTCTTATGGAGACTTTGCCAATTAAGGCTGCTTTGTAGACATGTGGAAACATATAGCCATTGATGCTCCACTAGGGGATTCTGGTAAATATGCATGTATGTTTTCCAGGATGGGACAAGGAAAACAATGAGACACAGAAAGTGTATTGTCCGACGTTCATGCACTTTGCGGTGATTCACTAACATTGTGCGCCCGATATCCTGCATGTGTCATTTCTCAGGTCTGACAGAGTTCATCATCTTTTAAGTGGTGCATCAAATTAAAGTTCTTTTTGATAAGTCCAGCATTATAACATCACCCTATCCCATGTTCAGTTACAGATGCAGAGGAAGCAGGTACTTCTCTAAAGTTAAATTGGAAGTCTTTCCTGCAGCTTCTTCTGTATTATGGTGTCAAGTTAAACAGGCAAGTAATAGGGGAGTATTATATCTGGATATATTAAGAGGATTCTCCTGTTTAATATGACACCATATTTGTGTTTTTAGGTGCCAGAGTTCAGGAGATATAGCCATTTCAGTTTGGCCACATTCATGACACTTATAAACATCCTATAGGATGTATATAGCTGTATGGAAACATTTCTACTTTTTATTTTTCCAGCTGTATATTATAAAAACTTTGGATGTGAGATGTAAATTCTATTTAGTGGTTGCACATATTTTGGATATTTACATGTATTCCTATTGGCTAATTGATTGGGTGAATTGATGGCCTGTCCAGATTTTATTTCTGTTTCTGTGTCCCCTGATTATTTTCATTTTATTGTGGTATTGTGGTAAAAATTTCTTTGTACAATCATTATTTGATACAATACAATAGTACTTTCTTGATCCCCATGGAGGGAAATTCTTTTGTACATAGTGGGACAGATTTATCAAGCTGTTTGAAAGTCAGAATATTTCTAGTTGCCCATGGCAACGAATCACAGCTCCGCCTTTAAAATATTCATGAGCACTAGTAAAATGAAAGCTGAGCTGTAATTGGTTGCCAACTAGAAATATTCTGACTTTCACACTTTCATAAATCTGCCCCGATGTCTCAACAATTCTTACACACAGTTAGTGACAGTTAGTGACATTACAGTTACATATGTACACCAAGAGAGGCATGTTCTTACAAGCTGATATTTGCCATGCTGTATACAAAAAGGACATTGGCAATACAGCACAATACAGGTTAACATGACCACATTAAATTACTTAAGGGGAAATGATTACAGTACAATATACACTAGTGACAACTGAAAATAGACACAGATTAGACAGACATGCATAGGGCTTATTACAGTAGGGGTGCTGGTACTGTGCTTACAGTGAATGTGGGGAAACAGTTGTGTGCTGCTGTGCTGTTGGTTTGGCAGGAGAGACACTGTCCATAGCTCCACTTTTGCCAAGTACAGGTGCTTGAGCTGATTGGTGCTGGAGCTTTGGTACATTGTTCCTCCTGACTTGTGGTAAGGCATTGGTTGTGATCGCTTACATTTCAGGTGTTCCCATTATGCCAGTTCCGGCTCTCTGCCACCTACAAGTGCACCATCTTGACAGTGCATTCTGCAAGTCCACGTGGTTGTTGAAGGAGGATGGAGATAATGGTGTGACTTTACTTTTACATTTTGGTAGAGTTAGATGAGTAAAATAGTAAATGTAGACATATACGTACAAGAAAGAGTCCTTTCGTTCACTTCTGGTTCAATTCTGTTTGTGCACTTAGCGTTGCACTTAGAATGATGCACTGCCGACCAAGGTCTGCAAGACCTTAAGTCTGCAACTTATACACCCACTAAAACAGAATTTATAACTTATATATACACTTATAACTTCCAGGTGTTAATGAAGAGGATAAAGGGAAAACAGAGAATGAGGTCTCCAGAAAAACAGCAGATATTTAGATATGCATTCATACATACCAATACACAAGAAAGATGCAAATAACAAACTATCGCTTTAGATTGTTGGCAGTGGTGGCAGAAGATGATGATGGATTGCTATGATTAGCAGCGACCCAAATTACCCAGCACCCAAATAATAAAATGCCCACAGCAATAGTCATTAAGAGGTGATTACATATTAATGCAGTGACAGGTCATTAATAGTTATAGCCTGACCCTGTTCCAAATTATATCCCTACTTTTACTGAGGTTTGAATCTTTACTACTGTATACCACCAAAAAGGGAAGCATAATTTTTTTTTAATATTTATTTGTCAAATTTTTGTAAACTAGTATGCTTTTAAAAAGGGCTGGTAAATCACGATACACATTTATTGTTAAAGGGGTTAAACTGCAAATATTTTTGCTGAATCAGTAATATTGCAGTCATTTCCAGTGCCGTAACACTGTGTATCTGCGCCTTTGGGTATATGTCACCATGAATGTAGTCCCTATGGAGTAATTAGTCTCCCTCATTAACATGAAAACAAACAGGAGGAGGGAGCTGTAAGGTGAGGAAGTACAGGAGCTCTGAATAATAAAGAGAGTGAGAAAAAAGGGATCCGAACAACAGAAGCATAAAAGAGTTCTCTGATGCTACCCCAGCTCATAAGAAAATTTAATGAAATAATAGACGAAACCACTAATCTCTAACAGAGGAACACAATCTTCCTTACAAATACACAGCCAGTTCTGGTCCCCAGATGAATCCTTAGGAGTTATATACATTGTGACTGCAATTCAAAGAAGAAATTATTGGATGAATACAACAAGGGCATTAAATTACGGTAAGAATATTGGCTAGATATATAGACTATAGACTTGTGTATGTATTAACTTACTAAATTATAATTTCATTAACAAGCTGTTGAAGTGTGCAGTCTCTGATGTGAAAGTGACATTTACATAATTATGTATGCAATATATCATATACAGTACAAAAAGTTATAATAAAAAAGTAAATTGTTTTTAATAAGTCAATTTTACAGCGGGTAACCCTTTTAATGATATATTTCAAATTGTATTTGTAATAAAGTTATTACATTTTTAAATCAATGGATGATATGCATAACAGAGAACACGATACTGTACATCCATTGCCCTCAAAAATCATAATACTCTTTATATTCCTACATCAATTTTTACAATTTTATATTACAAGTCCAATATATACTATCAATTTTCACCCTTATTGTTTATTATGTAAAGTACAATCCATTCTCCATTAGAAATGCCTACATAACACAGTATCAATATATATTCCCACAGTCCTTTATTTTTTCCAAAGTATAACTATAGGCAACTTGTTCTTAAGTTGAATTTGTATGTAAGTCGAAACTGTATATTTTATAATTGTAGATCCAGACAAAAAAAAATTTGGCCCCAGTGACAATTGGAGTTTAAACATTTTTTGCTGTAATGGGACCAAAGATTATCAATAAAGCTTCATTACAGACACCTTACAGCTGATCATTGCAGTCTGGGACCAGAGTAAAGCATTCAGAAAGCTTCAACAGAGGTCAGAGGGGAATGTCTGTAACTATGGGTTGTCTGTAAGTCGGGTGTCCTTAAGTAGGGGACCGTCTGTATACACTATCCCTATCACACATCTATTTTTTTTTTCACTATCAGTTAACAGATCACATATCTATCCTTACTATCAGTGTATGGATCATGCAGCAATTACTAACACCATGCCTTTTGGATCTATTAAACAAATGTCCCTTCAAAGCATATAGGGCAAATCATTAATAGGTTATTGGTAGGGCTGTGACACCTCCACAATCTCCTGAGAGCAGATGTGTCACTACTACTCCTAGTACAGAGTAAAAGAGACAGCTCCATCCATTATGTATCAGTCATACCCAGATTTTATTTCCATTAGTCTGATCTGAGCTTACTATGTATGGGTCTTTAAAAGTCTATACCAGTGGTCGCGAACCTATGGCACTGGTGCCAGAGGTGGCACTCAGAGCCCTTTCTGTGGGCACTCAGGCCATCACCAGAGAGGACTCCAGGTATCTTCCGGCAGTCCCAGACAGCCCAGGACTTGCTGTGCACAGAGCTATATTAAAGTGACAATTCTAACTGGGACTAATGAAGGGGTGGGAAGGTGTGGACTGATCTGGATTATCATTGTAACTGTGACAGAGAAGGGAGTGTAAATCACTAATTACATTTCTGTGTTGGCACTTTGCGATAAACAAGTTGGTCTTGGATGTAGTTTGGGCACTCGGTCTCTAAAAGGTTCGCCATCACTGGTCTGTACAGTTTGGGTTCTTTCAATGCTTTGTTGTTCATCTTGTATCGCGGTGGACGTACTCTTAAAGAATGTGTCAAAAAGGCAGGTACAGAAAGTAATTAGGAGAAAATAAGATTGTTGTAAAATAACTCCACACAGGACTATTAAGAATGATGCCTTTTGGGATTTGGGAAGACCCTCCATGGGGTCATACAGTGCTGTATAGTAGTTTTCTCTAACTCGAGGGAGCAAAAGAGAACATGTATTCTTGTTTTGCCCTAATGGAAAAACATATGCTGTTTCAGTGGCGCTAACACTAGTATGGTTGTTCAGTGGCACTATTGTCATCCCAAAGCAATATTCCCAGGTGTAAACTCATATGATGTTTCACTAAGACCAGTGCATGAGAAAGCTCCCTCTCAAACAGCAAAACCTCCATATTACTGATCCTTTAGGGAAATGGTAAGATTGTATGACGTGATTTGCCATTTGGCAATGATTCAGGGCTGTGTCATTGCTTCAAGTAGGGAATATGTGTCCCTCTTGCTTACTTGGTAACTAAAAACATTATTTGCAAATATGTAAGAATATAATGGGGGAGATTTATAAATTGGTCAAAGTAGAATTAGACAGTTCTCTGCTGCGGCAGATTAATCTTTGTGTCTGATGCTGGATGATTAATCTGGTGCAGTATATGACTGACGAGTCATACCTTGAAGCTCCTATTAGTTGATCTAGTTTGCTTTGCCACAATATTGATTTTTCTTAAGCATGGGCTATTTACTGTGAGGTCATGGCCTATTTTTATGTGAAAGGATTTCCATATTTCTTTCCAAATCCCTTCAGAAAAGGGGCATTGTGGCTTTTAAATTGCACTTGGCACAATCTAGCACAATGCAGTATTGTGATGTCATACCCATCAATTTTTTCTCAGTATCTGGATTTCACTTTCTGTAATAAAGACTATTACATGCAGCCTTATTATGGTAATCCGAAATTGACATCTGGTCATGTTGACACAATACAGGTTCTCGTGTGTTGTTTTAGAGTTATTTTATTTATAGCCATCTTATTGTTAGGGTCTTTTGCTGGCGGACATAGGATTCTTGCTTGGCAATATGAACTGTCTAAGCAAAGCCTATCATTCATAAACTACATACACCTCTCATTCATGGATATATTGAAAGTATAGACATATACTAGCAGGCCTATGCATCCTTTTTGCCTCCGTCTACACCAGTGGTTCTCAACCTATTTTTCGCAACCTCTTTTCGCAGGGGTCACCTAAGACCATTGGAAAACACAAATATCAGATGGTCGTAGGAACAGGGACACTGCTCTAGAGTTGCCATAAAGCCAGGAGACCAGCAGATGGGATCAGCATCCTCCTGCTGTCTTCCACGGTTGCTTCCTGATGGTATATCTCCCCCTGCCTGGCTCTGCCCTAATCTTTTTTTTTACTAAACCTAGAGCCTAACCTTTTGAAAAATGTAATAAAGTACCATATTTACTCGAGTAATATATACTACAGGGGGCTATATACTACAGGGGGCTGGCAGGTTATATACTAGGGAGGCTGTGACCAATGCATTTCCCACCCTTTGCTTATACTTACAGTTTTTTGTGTTAAAATTAGGGGTCTCAGCTTATACTTGGGTCGGCTTGTACTTGAGTATATACGATAATGTGTAAATTACCTGCAGAGGCTACTGGGGGGGTGGAGTAGCCTTTACACCACTCCTAGCAAAATGCGTTCATGCTTGCAGCTGTACGTAAGCACCAGCCACACCGCTAGCTTTCTATAGAGCTACGGCTAATGCTCCCGTCTGGAGTCGGGCAAAGGAGTGTGCGTAAAAGTAAGAAGTAAGTTAAGGTGCTTGTATGGCTTAACCAATTTCCAAAATCTGACCCCGATTGAAAATCTTTGGATTATTTTACGAATCCTAGACCCTAACATAACCTTTTAAAAACTTTAACCCAATTGAAAATCTTTGGAGGGAGCTGAAACTTATTAATGCTCAGAAATATCACCACAACCTAAAAGATTCTATGAATATCTGTACTGAGGAGGTGGCCAAAAATTTCTGAAGGTGTGTGTTCAAACTTGGTCAAGAACTACAGAAATTGCCTCAGTACCAATAAAATATTAATAATAATCTTCATTTATATAGCACCATCAAATTCCATAGTGCTCTCGGAATCTAAGGAACGTATACAAATAAAATAAGACATTACAGAGTAACAACAATCATATGAAACATTAGGAGTGAGGGCCCTGCTCGCAATGTCTTACAGTCTATGAGGATGAGGGGGGTATAAGAGCTTGTATAATGGTCCAGCCATTTTTATAAGGGAACTGAATAAAAATAATTTAAAAAATAAAATATGCTTCTGCTTGAACCAGCCTTCAGCCACCATCTTATATACAAGGTCCAAAGTCAGTGGGACTGCAGAGAAGCATTTTCTGGATACAGGGGGGAGTACACAGAATTGGTTAATAAAGAGTTAAAGTTGCATGCAGTTAATAAGTGTGATAGGCCTGCCTAAATAAATGAGTTTTAAGCGCATGTTTGAAGCTTTGGGGGTTGGGTAATAGTCTGATAGGCTGGCTAAGTGCATTCCAGAGAATTGGTGCAGTTCTGGAAAAGTCCTGGAGACATGAATGAGAAGATTGAATTAAGGAAGAAAATAATCTAAGATCACAGGCAGATCGAAGAGCATGGGTTAGATGATAGACTGAGAGAGGAGAGGTAGGGGAGCGAAGCATTATGAAGAACTTTGTGGACGAGGGTTATTAATTTAAACTGTATTCGGAAGGAGACGGGCAGTGACTGGCACAGACAGGAGCCATCTGTGTAGCGTTGGGTCTGAAAGACAAGCCTGGCTGCTGGAGAAAGATCCAGAAAATGAGACACTGAAAGTCCCGTCAGAGAGATAGGAAGAAATCCAAAAGTGCAGCATCCTTCAGGCCAATGTAGAGAAGCATACTGAGGAGAGGAGCTGGTGGTCCCCAGTATCAAACGCTGCTAAGAGTTTTAGAATAATGAGGAGAGAATATTGTCCTTTGGATTAAGCTGTGAGGAGATCATTGGAGACTTTAGAAAGAGCCGTTTCAGTGGAATGCATAGAGCGGAAACCAGATTGTAGGGGATCAAGGAATTAGCTGAGAGATAACGGGTTAGTTTAGAATAGTCCAGGCGTTCCAGGAGTTTGGAGATGAAAGGGAGATTAGAGACTGGATGGTAGTTAGCGGCACTGGATGGATTCAGGGAAGCTTTCTTTAGTAATGGGTTGACAACAGCATGCTTAAACTAAAAGGTATAGACACCAGAAGAGATCGAAAATTTTAGTTAGATGTTAGACTGTTTGAGAGTACAGAGGTGCGGCGATGGGCTCACTAGTGCAAGTAGTGTGATGAGTAGAGAAGAGGGACCTGGACACTTCTTCCACTGTGACTGGCTCAAAGGAAAAGAGCAAACACGATGAAGTAGCAAAGGGAAGGGGAGTTATTTCCTGTCAAATGCAGTTAATTTTATCTTTAAAAAAGTTGGCCAGATCTTAAGCCCCAAGGTTTGTAATGGGTGGCCTAACCTTTGGCGTTAGTAAAGAATGAAGAGTAGTGAAGAGTCTTTTAGGATTGTTAGAGAGAAAGGATGGAATATATATAACCTGAGATCTAGGTTCCATGGATCCAAAGTCATGACTCATAGAATCCAGGATGTATAGAGTCGCCACCCTGTGAGGACATGTGAGATACATCCTTGGCATGGAAAGGGTTTCCGAACGTCTGTGGAGAAAATCATACACATCTACAGTCTTTCTGCATTATAAATTCATTCTTAGAACTTATAACACCTCCCTCCATCACACCAACAGGTCTATTTCACTAATATAATATCCTTTCTCTCTAACAATCCTAAAAGACTCTTCACTACTCTTCATTCTTTACTAACGCCAAAGGTTAGGCCACCCATTCTCCCTGTGTTGGGGGAGAAGATCCTAGCAGGGGTGGCGGAGTATTTAACCCCTTGAGGACGCAGCCATTTTGTAGCTTAAGGCTCAGTCCCATTTTTTGGATTCTGACTTGCGTCGCTTTATATGGTTATACGTGTTTAACACTGTTACTTATCTAAAGGATTCTGAGATTGTTTTTCCCCTCATGTTGTACTTCATTTTAGTGGTAAATTTTGGCTGATAAGTTTTGTGTTTATTTGCAAAAAAAAAAGAAAAAATTATGAAATTTTTGAAAAATTTGCCATTTTTGAAATTTGAAATCTTTGCGTTTTCAGGCAGAAGGGAAGGAGCGCCCTGCAGCTGCCAGGATTTTAGTTTCCTCATTGGCCCCTTTTGTAGGCTATAACATTTTTGCATCGCCGTCTTCCAAGTGGCATAACATTTTTACTTTTTTGGCTACGGAGTTGGTTGATGGCTTGTTTTTTGCGGGACATGTTGTACTTTGCACCAGTATCATTCTGGAGTACATATGTTTTTTTGATCACTTTTTATTGCATTTTTTGTGTGATTCAATAGGTAAAAATCATAATTTTTGGCAGGTTTTTAAAGTTTTTTTTTATGGCGTTCATCATACGGGTTCAATAGTTATTTAATTTTATTCTATGGATTGTTACGGATGTGGTTATACTACCTATGTGGGCTTTGTGTTATGATTTAGACTTTTTTGAGCGTTATATGTCTCTTTATATGTTTTGGGGCTTATGGGCATTTATTAACTTATTTTTTATTGAAAAACATTTTTTTTTTTTACCATGGGACATGAACAAGCAATCATCTGATGTATTGCAGGGTATTAGCAGTGTCAGCCCATGCACATGCATAGGCTGGCACTGTGCCTTTAATATGACGTCACAGATGTCATCTTAAAGGCACTGCCTTCAGGCATCTCTGACCCCAGAGATGCCATAGCAATGATCGGTGCCCCCGAAAACGGCGGGGGGGGGGGGGGTTCGTGGGGAAAAGGCATGTTAAATGCCGCGGTCATAAATATAAATCTGATGGGTCACCAGAGCCTTTTAATACTTAAAAAAAACTTGCCAAAATCTATAAAAAGGAATTCAAATCAGCCAAAATACAAAATGAAAGACAGGTGGCTGAAGATAGCGAAACAAATCCCGAGAAGTCGGGCATCGGTGACTGGAGACCAATAGAAAGTGGAGATACTTAATAGGTTTTTTTTAACTCCGTTTATACGATAGAAGAAAGGACTTCTGACATGGGTGGTGCCAGTGTGGGTCATGCATACTGTTATATACTAGACTGGCTAAATGTAGACATTATCCAATCTAAGCTCAATAAAATCAATGTGAACAAGGCTCCTCGACCAGATGGGTTACACCCCAGAGTTCTTAAAGAACTCAGTTCTGTTATTGCTGTACCACTGTCTAAAATCTTCAGGGATTCCGTAATGTCTGGTGTGGTGCCAAGTGAGTGGCGCAACGAAATGTGGTGCCAATATATAAAAAGGACTCTAGAACTTCGCCAGGCAATTATAGGCCTTTAAGCTTAACTTCCAATGTGGCGAAAATATTGGAAGGGTTAGTAAAAGACTATATGCTGGAGTATGTGACATCAAATAGTATAATAAGTGACAGCCAGCATGGGTTTACTAAGAATAGAAGTTGTCAAACTAACCTGATCTGAAGAGGTGAGCAGATGCCTGGATGGAGGAGCTGCTGTGGTTATTGTGTTCTTGGACTTTGCAAAGGCATTTGACACTGTCCCTCATAGACGCCTTATGGGTAAAATAAGGGCTATTGGTTTGGCAGAAATCATTTGCAATTGGATTGAGAACTGGCTGAAGGATCGTATCCAGAGAGTTGTGGTCAATGATTCCTACTCGGAATGGTCACCAGTTATGAGTGGTGTACCCCAGGATTCTGTACTTGGCCCACTACTATTTAATACCTTTATTAATGTTATAGAGGTAGGAATTAATAGCACTGGGTCTATTTTTGCAGATGACACCAAGCTGTGTAGTGTAATACAGTCTATGGAGGATGTTCATAGGCTGCAGGGTGACGTGGACAAACTGAATGTGTGGTCATCCACTTGGCAAATGAGGTTCAATGTGGATAAATGTAAAATTATGCACCAGGGGAGCTAATAATCCAAAGGCAAAATATGTCCTTGGGGAAGTAAATCTGGGAGAGTCCCTTGTTGAGAAGGACCTGGGGGTACTAGTAGATCATAAATTGAATAACAGCATACAATGTCAATCAGCTGCCTCTAAAGCCAGTAGGATCATGTCTTGTATCAAAAGTGGAATGGACTCCCGTGATAGGGATGTAATATTACCACTGTACAATGCAGTGGTTCGGCCTCACCTGGAATATGTTGTCCAGTTCTGGGCAGTGGTCCATAAAAAGGATGCCCTGGAGCTGGAGAGGGTTCAACGTAGAGCCACAAAAATGATAAGGGGTATGGAGGGTCTCAGTTATGAGGAAAGATTAAAACAACTAGATTTATTTAGTCTGGAAAAGAGACGACTACGAGGGGACATGATTCATTTATATAAATATATGAATGGTCCATACCAAAAATATGGTGGTAAGTTGTTTCAGATTAAATCAAATCAAAAGACGAGAGGGCACTGTCCCTGTCTGGAGAAATCAAGGTTTAATCACCAGAGGCGACAGGGCTTTTTTACTATGAGAACTGTCAATCTGTGGAATAGCCTGCCTCATATATTTAATACCATCACTATGAAGTGCAATTTGTTATGCAAAAAACGAGCTGTCACATAGCTTTTTACGTGTAAAAATAAAAAAAGTTATAGATTTTTGAAGGTGGGGAGTGAAAAATGGAAATGAAAAAACGGGAAAGGGCCCGGTCCTTAACCGGTTAAACAGCATCTAAGTATATGTGTGTGTGTCTCTATATGTGTATGTCCGCTAAAGGAATCTGCACTGTTGCTTTTGCAATCACCAAATTTTGCACAGCCACCTACAGAAACCATAGTCTACTGCTGCTGTGGCAGTTAGAAGCTGAGCCGTGATTGGTTGTTATTTTGCCACAGGTCATTAATATGAGCTCTGAGCTTTGATTGGTTACCGTAGGCAATGAGTAAGCATGAGTATGACAAACAGCAGTTTTGACTGTAAAAATTTGAATGATTTAGAATTACCTTTTCTGTAGCACAGGATTACAATTCAGCATGGTAATTAGTTTTACATGTTTCCAAATAGTCTGACATAACCTGCCCTTTGCTGGCTGTCAGTGTCACGGCTGCTCCCACGACCCACGTCTTGGTTCATGGGTACACCCGTGCCCGTCTCTGGCCCCCAACTCCCCGCTCTGCTGTCTTACTTCTCCACACTCCTGCTCCACCACTCGCTACCTAGGGCGCGCACGCTGGCACTCGAAGATTTAAAGAGCCAGCACACCGCTAATTGGTATTGGCCATTTCCAGGAATTGTATATGAGCCGGCCTCTCCCAGCATTCCTCATGGTTCTTTGTGCCATATGCCTCAGAAAAAGCTTGTTTTGTTGCTTAGTGCCTGATTTCCCGTTGTGACCCAGGTTCCGTTCCTAATTTTGACTCTGTGCTGTCTGTCCTGACCTCCTGTTTTGTTTCTGACGTTGATCCTGTGCTGCATGTCCCTGACCACGATTCTGCCTCACAACTTTGTTCCACTTCTTGGCCACCACCGCGGGCAAAGTTCGCACATGTGGAGAGACCTGGTGGTACCCTGCTGCAGCAAGTCCAACCCGCTTTGCGGCGGGGTCCGGTGAAAACAAGGTGCCACTGAGACTCCGCTCCCAGGTGTCAGTTTACGCCATCACTCGTGGTGGTACAGGGGATCCACTACCTCAGATCCTGACAGTTAGTATTCTTGAGTGATACATAGGGTTATCATTAGACCTATTCATATGTTTAACTGCCCTATGGCAGTGAATGGTGACAAAAAAGGGAGCCTGCTGGAACAGTTAATCCTGAAAAACAAACAATCTGCACCTGAAATACACCTTACTGCACCATACCTCCCAACATCTGTGAAAGGGAAAGAGGGACAAAATGGCGGCGATCCCCCTAAGCCACACCCCCAATCACTCCCTGGCCACGCCCCAAATTTTAGCCATATTATAATAATAAAAATCATTTCAATTAAAAAATAAAAAAAATTTCCTCACTGGGATTTGAACCTAGAACCTGCAGTGTCCATGAACAATAATAACACAGCACCCCAACCCACTGAGCTATTAGCTCTGTGATTATCAAGGATTAGAATTTTGGTAACTAACTTCCGGGCTGAGTCCTCTTCGTACAAGGGTGGGGGTTTTTGCATTTTGTATAAAACCCCCACGCTAATAACCGCGGTCGTTGCTTGCACCGATCGCGGCTATTAACCGGTCCGTTGCCGCCGCCATCTTTATTCTGATCGCCGTGCCCCCGAACGTCATCGGGGGGCGTCGATCGGTTGCCATGGTAGCCTTGGGTCTTTGTTTGACCCGAAGCTATCTGGCTTCTGCAGATTCGTTACAATGAGCCAGTGGCTCATTGTAATGAATGAGCTGCAAAAATGCCATATATTGCAATACAGAAGTATTGCAGTATATGGTAGCAGCGATCTGACCATCTAGGGTTAATGTACCCTAGATGGTCTAAAAAAATAGTGAAAAAAAAAAGAAAAAAAAAGTTTAAAAAAGAAAAAAAATTAATAAAATATTAAAAATTCAAATCACCCCCCTTTCCCTAGAACTGATATAAAACATAATAAACAGTAAAAATCACAGACACATTAGGTATCAAAATATAAAAACGGTTACGGCTGGCGGTGACCTCCGAGGCGGGAAATGGCGCCCAAATGTCCGAAATGCGACTTTTACACCTTTTTACATCACATAAAAAATGGAATAAAAAATTATCAATATGTCACACAGACCTCAAAATGGTAGCAATGAAAACGTCGGCTCATTTCGCCAAAAATGACACCTCACACAGCTCCGTGCGCCAAAGTATGAAAAAGTTTTTTTTCTTTTTTGTACACATTTGTTAAATTTTTTTAAATGTATTAAAACACAATAAAACCTGTATAAATTTGGTATCACCGCGATCGTACCGAACCAAAGAATAAAGATGAGGTGTTATTTTGAGTGCACAGTCAAAGTCGTAAAAACTGAGCCCACAAGAACGTGCACGTGCGGGTTTTTTTTAAATTTTTCTACATTTGGAATTTTTTTCCAGCTTCGCAGTACACGGCATGTTAAAATAAATAACATTACGGGAAAGTAAAATTTGTTACGCACAAAATAAGCCCTCACACAGGTCTGTACACGTAAAAATGAAAAAGTTATGGATTTTTGAAGCTGCAGAGCGAGAAATGAGCGAAAATACCCTGCGTCCATAAGGGGTTAATGCCTTGGTATATAGGGAGGGATCTTCTCAGAGATTATTGTAATTATTGCGACTATTATTATTATTATGGAGATGATTATTATTATTATTATTATTATTATTATTATTATTGAGATGATTATTATTATTTTTACTATTATTAATAATCGTCTCCATAATAATAAAAATAATAAAATTTATAATAATAATAATAATAGTCTCAATAATTACAATAATAATCTCTGAGAAGATCCCTCTCTATATATCAGTGCATTAGTCTGTGTCACAGTGTAAATGGCAGATAACACTTCTTAGTTACCAGAAATCCTCAGCTCTGTATCACTGGGCTTATAGCTTAGTTAGTTAAGCTCCTGTCTATGGTGCAGAGGGTCCCAGATTCGAATCTCAGCCTGGGCAAAACTTTATTTAATTTAATTATATAAAGAGCTTGTGTCTGGGGAAGCCCTGGAGACCATATATGGACAGATGCTGATCTGAAGCTGTTGACGTGGTCCCTGCTCTCTCTGCTAAGCCAACACTTCTCTGAAAAGGATTCCCTCCCGATGTCTGTAGAAGCCATTCTGTACTGTGAGTTCAGACTTTCAAAGTATTTACTATGGGGACACAGCGGGACCTGGGGGGAGAATCCGTGACAATCTCATAGCTGCCCGTGACGCGGGGCAGAGGTAAGAAAAACGGGAAAGTCCCGTCAAAATCAGGACGGTTGGGAGCTATGCTGCACTCTGGTCTGCTAGTAATCACATGTTAATAATGTGACCACTCGCTGTCAGACCAAATTTCTGCTACCAAAGCTTGAATCTCTGCAATGCAAAAATTGAATCTGCATGGAGGGAAATTGCTGAGAAATTAGCAGTTCACCCATAGTTTTACCATGGCTATTTTGCGATAGGAAACACTATAATGTGATATTCTGCAGGGTTTTACTGTGTGTGGCCTGGGCCTTTATCCTGCTGTAAAGGATCTAGGGCTCAAACAGCCTGTCAGTTGTAAGGTGACTTTCAAATTAATCTTTTTTAGCCAAAAATGGCTCTCGGACACCGGGATGATAGCAGACACTAAGACACACCAGTCTCTTAGAAAATGCAGACTCACAATCTTTATTAGCGCGCAACCACATATATAAAACACAGAAAATCATCTTTGTAGGGGTGTGATAAGGTGACAAAATACTGCAATGCTATAGGCCTGCTTGAATATCCCCCCATAAATTCACTTTCCCAAAACCTGAAGATGAACTTTACATATTATTTCTCACACAGAGCACTGTCTCCAGGGAGACAGAATGTTTTTACTAAAAGTCCTGAGATGAAGACTCCGAAGGCTCCTCGGTGAGGCCAAAACATATGATAAGCAGATGCTGAAGCAAAAATATAGGAGTCAAGGACAGTCTATCAGCAGATTCAAACAAAATGATATATTATACAATATATGATATATTTTACAATATAGCTTACAGTGGTCTGCATGACAAGATGGCGCCCGCTTGGCCCAAAATGGCTTCTGTAAAGAAATATATTTCTCACACGGCAAACATAAATCATTATACAATTGTCATCCAGAGGAAGGCAAAGACATACTATAAAGTAGTTGGTACTTGTCTCCTATTAGGGAAACGGAAGAAATAATATATATAAACAAAGTTATTAATACAAAAATAGATCATGTTTTTTGATAAATATCTGAACATAATGACCTAACTGCACTTAACTAAACCCCAAACCCTTTCCTTCTGGAAGACTCGTAGCTTTCTTTAGTAATATTTTGGGGTGCATATATTTTTTTTAAGTACAATTATATTGTTTTTTTGGGTGGACTAAATTTCTGGCATTGCCTTTAAAGAGAGTCTGTCACCATGAATGTAATTTTTTAGATTCCAACAGCCCATGCTATATTGATATTAAAAATGCCATTGTTAGCATTCCTAATTTCAGTACTTTATAAAACTTTATTTCACATTACCTGGCTCCCTGCCAGCAGCGTGTGGTGAGTGCCGGAAAGGGGGGCAGCTGCAGCAACTTGTGTCTCAGTCTCCTAATGCATTCTTCCTTTCCTTTACACAGACAGGCAGGCAGGGAAGGGAGGGATAGTGTTGAGCAAAGAAAGAATTAATGAGAAGACTGTAGCCAGTACTGGCAGTTTTCAGATTGCTGACAAAGGCTTTCTTAAAATTGTCATTGCATAGGCTATTGTAACCTATCACCCGCTAAAAATGTCATTACTCGTGACAGTTCCGTTTAAAATTTTTATTTTTATAGAAATTAGCTACATAAACAGTCGACCATAAACACATATAGTATTACATTAGTAGTCTCATTAGAGACTAAAAGGAAATGCAGCTGCTACTCATTTATAAAATGTCCAGCAACCTCCCCTCATTGATAAAGTGTCAACCACAGAGCCCCCCTCTAATGTAATGTCCACAGCAGAGCCTCACTTTAATGTAATGAACACTGCACAGCCCGCCTTTATTGTAATGTCCACTGCAGAGCACCCCTTTAATGAAATGTCAACTGCAGAGCCCCCTTTAATGAAACGTCCACTGCAAAGCCCCCCTGTAATGTAATGTCCACAGCGGAACTCCACTTTAATGTAATGTCCACAGCAGAGCCCTCTTTAATGAAACTGCAGAGCCTCCTTTTACTGAAATGTCCACAGCAGTGCCCCCCCCTTTATTGTAATGTCCACTGTAGAGCCCCCTTTAATTAAAGGTACACTTCAGAGCCTCCCTTTAATGTAATCTCCACTACAGAATCCCCCTTTAATGTAATGTCCACTGCAGAGCACCCCTTATTTTAATGTCCACAGTGGAGCCCCTCTTTAATGTCATGTCCACAGCAGAGCCCCCTTTACTGAAATGTCCACTGCAGAGCACCCCTTTCATTAAATGTCCACTGCAGAGCCCCCCTTTTATGTAATGTACCCAACTGAGCCCCCTCTTTAATGTAACATCCCCTGCTGAGTCTCCTACTGTAAAGTAATGCCAATAGAAGGGCCCCTTGAAAAAAAAAAACGCTATGCTCTCCTTCGGCTTCTTCTCCCTGCGGCTCCGTCATCCTCCCGGCCCGCGAGCGCACAAACTATGACGTCACCTGGCCACGGCACCGCACAACGTCATAATGTGTGCGATCAGGCCGGGAAAAACAGGGAAAAACAGGGAGAGGAAACCTAAGGTGCGTCAAACGTTTTTAACATGTAAATTCACTGGTCATGGTCCGGGACAGGGTGTTCCTGGGTCGCGGCTAGATGGTATTTTATGAACGGAGAAAACAGCGCCTCCCCAAGATGCCACCCCCTGCATAATGCAGCAAGGTTGCCGCCCAAGGCAACTTTCTCAACTCGCCTCATGGGTGGTGCGCTCCTGCCAGCTACTGTATTAAACAAACTGAACAAGTGAATGGGGGGTGGAGGGTGGCGGAGGGCAAGGGGTTGGGGAGGGTTGGATTAACTTGGGAATGGAGTTAGTACAAGATCAGTATAGGAGTTTGCTAAAGGTGAGAGTGGTAACAAGCATACGTATTGGTAAGCCATGTGTAATCTACAGTGTTTCATTTCATTTTAAACTAATTTGCATTTTTTTATTTTTAAATATATGCTTGTTTATACAGTTGGATACCTCCAGTCCTGACAACTTTGTTACTAAGCGTTCCCATGGAGGATGACTGGTCAGACAAATGTGCACAAGAACTCCTCATCTCCCAATTTACACCCCCGTTTAGCTATTAAGACACCAAGTGAAAATGAACTGGAGACTGCGGACAATTGTGGCAGTAGGTAAGGAACTAAGTAATATGTTAATTTCATTTCAGTGCATCAGTGAGCAGCACGGCGAGTATAAAACAGCAGGAAAAAAAACACACACAACAAGTACAGATAAAGCAAGTAAAAATAATGTAACAAATTAGACACTGTCATAATATGGTCCAAGTTTATTGATAGACTTTGAGCAACTTAACTAAAATTAAGACATGCTCTGCTTTTAAGGCACTTCTTTGACTTACAGTCCAACCTAAGGCTAGGTTTACAATACGTTTTATGTATAAAACACTTTAAGATGGCACAGTGCTAGGCGGCTGCCTACACATAAACTCCAGGCATTGCTCTTAATTTTCTTCGTTTTTTAGAAACTACTTTAATAGTTCTTAGTTTTTTCGTATTTAGTTCTTAGTTTTAGTTTATGTGTTATTTCTAGTTTAAATTAGTTAAGCCTTCTTAGTGAGGCGTCTTTTACTAGCAACACCAGCAGAAACCTGAGTGAAGTTGGCGCCCCCCAATCTTTTTCAAATAAAACAAAATTGGTGTCCCCAGCATCCCCTAGTGGAGCACCAATGGCTATAAGTCTCCACATGCCTACAAGGTGGCATTAACTGGCAGTCTCCGTAAGGAGAACTCTTACTTCCTGACCCTATTCAAAAGAATCTCAATTAGCCGAACCAGTTCCCTATGCTGTAGACCCAATCAGGTCAAAACAGTGCTGTCTACAGTTGGGAATCTGTTCAAGATCAAGGGAGCTGCCTTTCAAGGTAGTTAAAAGAGGTATGGTTATCCTTATTGTATCCTGCAAAGTCTATTTGCACTATTTCCCAGAACTATACTCAAATAAGACAAACTAACAACATATGCAAACATGACATGTACTAGTAAATGCTTGTTGGCATTTACTGAGATATGGTTGTATAAATGAATTATTGATTCCGGAATCAAGTTCCCAGGATACCATATAATTAGAGCAGAAAGGGACAGGGAGCTGATAAGAAGAAGTATAGGGGGAGTCAAGTAATATATCAATGACAAATTGAACAACACTTCTCATATCACCGTGAAAAAAACAACATAATTCTGCTAAGTTGAAATGCTATGGGTTGGCATTCGACCCTTCCATTTACCAAGCTGATTCACACTTGTCCTAGTAGGTGTAATCAATATACCACCATCTGCTGACACAAACATTACCTGTGGGTAATAATTGAGTATATACAGTAACTCTACAAAATCGCTCCTTACTGTAGATGCAGTATCTAGCAATGCATCCATGTTTTTTGGCTCAAATAAACAAAGTTCAACAAATGTGGATGAATGAAAAAATTCTGTAACTAATGTTCTACCTAAGAAAGAATATAAACATGAATAACCTTACTTTTTATATTCACTTTACAATAGGGCTGTGTCTGTATGTGATGATACCTCTTCAGAGCTGCAAAGAGTTATATCCCAAGATAACGGTGATGTTGTGTCCCGGGCATCTTTTAGAGGGAGAGGCGCGTTGTCCAGGTAAGAAACATTAACAATAAGAATAGTCTACAGGTCAGAATGATTTCAGTGGACCACAAGTAAATGGCTGGACTTGTCCTTCAAATAATAAAATATATATATAACACTACTTTATAAATAGTAAGTAAGAGCAGTTTAACATCACGATTCATGCACTGGGCTGTCTCCTGCCTCATGGACTGACCACACTGCCAGGGACAGGATTGAAATATGCTATCTATACAGTATATTGCTTGGAATAATTAGAATAAGTGTCGCCTTGTATGACAATGTAATGTAAAAAAAAATGTGATAATACCCATACCAACCCAAGCTACAAAACTAGCATTAATCCTGTAGGACAACATTTTTAAAAAAATACCAAAATTTACATTTTTTAACCATCCATCACATAAAAAAATATATTAATTGCAATCAATAAACTTTATAAACCACAAATATGTACAAATACAATATAGAATTAAAAAAGTTATGGCACGTGGAAGGTGGTGATGCAAAACTATGCAAAGGTCATTTAAAAAAAAAAACCCTATAAATTTGGTATCGCTGTGTATTGACCTAGAGAAATACATATTATTATTATGTCATTAAGATTTGACAAAAACAGGTGCAGAGATAAGGGGATATTACTTTTTTTTGCATGTTTACTTTTGGGAGATTTGGGAGAAGTTAATTTGCCATAACTAATGTACATTCTATTAATCGTTCTCAGGATATTGCGTTTAGTAGTGGTCCTACGAGAATGGGCCCACAGGAGCCTGCGTGATCAAGAACAACGGCCGGACTCCTTTCTGGACCGATTCAGAGGACCCGAAGCTCAAAACACAGAAGGCAACACTGGGAAAGAGAAAAAAGATCCAGGCACAAATGCTCAAAACAAGACAAGTCACAAGTAAGTTACAAAAATCATGTCAAAAGAATTGTCTATATACCTTCTTTTCTAAAAGTCTACTTTCTTGATTTTATTCACCTCAGGAAAATGGAGACCCTGACACACCTGTCTACATTTATTTATTCCAGGACTAGACATCTGGAAATAGTGGTGTTGGCCTCACAGTCAGTTTTATTTATGTGATAAACACCACTAGATACTTTTGGCACAAATTTGAACCATGAATCTTAGTGCATCTTTTCTGGATTTTTATATTTTCTCCAACCAACTTGTATTTATAGATCACAATGTTTCACTGATTCTTACAAAATATTGCACACTTTGCAAGTTGCACACAATTTGCTTTGTATAACGTTCATTATCATTTTGTTTAATCAGATTGAAGCTATCTGAGAGGCTCGTGGTTGACCCTTCTGGAAAATGGTACTACCGATGGCTCCTTGTAATTTCCTTGCCTGTGCTATATAACTGGTTCTTACTAGTTGTCAGGTAAGTCGGACACTGAGATATCGCGAACAACTAAGGTCTGTCTCCATAAGGGACCTTTTCTATTGAGTTATTGCCCATATTAGTAGGATCAGAGAGCAGTTGAAATATTACTATGGTGAACTAATCACATAGTATCTATTCTACAATGTAGTATCTATAGTGTCTTATGTCCATATTGGTTAAAAGAAATCTACCATCAAAATCAAGCATGATAAACCAGGGACACTCATAGATCCAGACATCGGGACTGTTATAATCTTCTTATATTTGTTATCCATGGTCTCCTTTTTAAATGATGCTAACGCCCACTAATTGGTGTGTTACAAATACACTGATATATCCAATACAGATGCCGATTTCCTTTTTACTTCATTAGTAAAGTTAGAATAGATTCATGAAGAATAATATAGTCTGTGCCTTCTACCTTATTATTGCTTTTGGGAAGTGGAAATGCTGTTTGAGTACTGAGGTCTGATTGCTGGATTGGACCTTTGTCAGTGCTGCCATTTGGACACTTACATAGATAAGTTAAGTAGAGTATTTTATATAGTCTTATGAATGAAGAATTATTTAACTATTGGATTTCAACCTGTACATATTTGCTCTGTAAAAAAAAAGATCTGTTGGTAAAAAAATAAACTACCTATTGTAAATTCTTATAATTCTAATCTTCTTCGTTATACATACTGTTCTTAAGTCCTGTAGAAGTGAATGTAGCAGGGATTAGTGGTTATGCACAACCGCACTTTTAATAAAGGGACCTCATGGACTCCCCCGAATTGTTAATCAGGTAGTACAAATATTTGGAAATCCAGTAATCATACACTTTTAACCCATCCAATTGATCCTTGCCTTTCATAGAAAGAACAAGCTGCATTTTTATGTTATTATTTTTATGTTATTTTACTGCTAATATTAATAAACAACATAACATAAGACAAATTTCTGTGGAGGTGTAATTTCCAGGCGAGTATTAATCCATCTTCTTTATTTTAGGGCATGCTTTAATGACCTGCAAACTAGTTATATCATAGTGTGGCTCACACTAGATTACGTCTCTGACATGATTTACATCATTGACATATGTATTCGTTTTCGCACAGGTAAAATGCTTTTAATAATTTTTACTTAAATGAATCAAATTAGAAAACAAACAAATTATGCTCAAAATGATTGTATGAAAAATGTTTGAAAAATAAATAAAATTTTGAGGGAAGAATATATATATCATATGTAGTCATGTATGTTTAGATATGTAGAGTAGTGGAAAACCATTGGTAGAGAAAACTTGTGGAGGATGAAGACTGACAAGAGTGGCGAAAAATGAAAGCATAACTGAACTTTTAACAAAATTACATAAATCAATAGTTTAGATGAAAATAGTGAACATTGTTAAAGAAAAGAATTCCAGTGTCCTGGAAGCCCTACCTTTCTTCCTTATAAACATAGATAGATAAAGGAACCTGATAAACTATCCAGGGACTGTCTGTAAAGGGTAAAATCACTGGAAAGATTAATATTTACAGAGCTGAATCATCCGGTAAGATATTATCTGTGGAAAGAGTTAATTGGCTATTCACACACAGACATCATTCTTGAAAATGGCAAAATATCACAATTTCTAATTCAATGTCCTTTGATACAACCATAAACTGTTGACTATGGTCAGTCCTCTCAAATGAACAGTGTCTTGTGTACTGCAGGAGTGAGGTGGAGGGAAAATAGAGCACTGGAGACAGAGGAACTTCCTGTCCAGCAGCATGCAGAGGAAACCCGCTTTACAGAAAGATAAGCCCATGATCTAAGGGAGCTGGGGGGCACAGAGAGTACGGTGTGTTTGGTTAGGTGAGATAGAAGAGCTGAGTATTATTGTGTCTTATATCCATCTCATGACTGATCTGTCTGATCTATATTTTTCTATGTGTTATAGTCGAATATTAGTAGAATCTTCAGATGCTAAATGAAAGTGTAGCTAAACCTGTACACTTAGTAGCTAATGAATTGATAGGAGCAGAATCAGCAATAGAACTGAGTGAAACGGTAAAGTTAGGGGTTAAAACTTGTCTTTATCAAATTAACATCACTAGGGGATTGAGATTTGAGCACTTTCTTTCATGGACAAACCCTTTTACTCATTAGTTCCTTATCTTTATTCTGTGTACAGGACATCAGAAACACTACACAATACAGGAAAAAGAAGAAAATAAATGAAGCACAGAGAAGCTGTTTTACATCATGTAGTATATTACAAGTTTACTAGTACAACCTGCATTATTCATTCTGGAAGAAAATAGCTTTAAAGGTTCATTTATGCTTGAAAGAATAATGTGGATTGTCCATCCAGCACATTTCCTTGTCAATGGTACTCACATACAGTAGTTCTCATTTAGGAGCTCTAATTGTTTCTATACAGTGTTTACCACCTGAACTGTACAAACATTAGAATGTCAGTGCATGTACACAATGGTCTACTACACTGTGCCTGTGAATGTAATAAAACTACACAAATTGAGAAAAAAGAGACATACTTACAGAACTGTACATTGTTTCTCCTGTTTTTAGGTTTCTTAGAGCAAGGACTGCTTGTCAGAGATGCCAAGATGCTCAGTGACAGTTATATCCGGACCTTGCAGTTCAAATTAGATGTCATTTCTATACTTCCCACTGACTTGGCTTACCTTGCACTGGGGATTCATCGCCCCGAGCTGCGCTTTAACCGACTACTTCATTTCCCACGCATGTTTGAATGTTTTGATCAGACCGAGACTCGAACCAGTTATCCAAATATCTTTCGAATATTCAATTTAGTGCTATACATTCTACTCATTATCCACTGGAATGCTTGCATCTATTATGCTATATCTAAAGCAATTGGTTTTGGTGTGGACACATGGGTGTATCCTAATGTTACTGATCCTGAGTACGGTTATCTTACTCGTGAATATGTCTATTGCTTATACTGGTCCACATTAACACTTACTACCATTGGAGAAACCCCTCCCCCTGTAACAGACACAGAATACCTTTTTGTAATTTTTGACTTCCTTGTTGGAGTCTTGATATTTGCTACAATTGTAGGAAATGTTGGTTCTATGATATCTAACATGAATGCAACCAGGGCTGAGTTCCAGGCTAAGATAGATGCCATTAAACACTATATGCAATTTAGAAAAGTAAGCAAAGATTTGGAAGCAAAGGTTATCCGGTGGTTTGACTACCTTTGGACCAATAAAAAGACAGTAGATGAAAAAGAAGTCCTGAAAAGCCTGCCTGATAAACTAAGGGCTGAAATCGCAATAAATGTTCATCTGGAGACACTAAAGAAAGTAAGTTGCTGGAAACATACTTCAATCATTCTTTTAAACACATATTAGGATCTTTTAACTAATTGTATACTTTCATTTATTCTTTTGTCTCTGACCCATACATTGTGATTATTTTATAGGTACGCATTTTTCAAAATTGTGAAGCTGGTCTCCTAGTGGAGTTAGTTCTGAAGCTGCGCCCTCAGGTTTTCAGCCCAGGAGACTATATCTGTCGGAAAGGGGATATTGGTCGGGAGATGTACATAATCAAGGAAGGAAAACTAGCTGTTGTTGGGGAAGATGGATTCACTCAATATGCTATTTTAACTTCAGGTAGTTGTTTTGGTGAGATTAGTATTCTAAATATTGAGGGAAGCAAGATGGGCAACCGACGGACAGCCAGCATTCGTAGCCTTGGTTACTCCGATCTTTTCTGCCTTTCAAAAGATGATCTGATGGAGGCATTGGTAGAGTACCCAGATGCCAAGAATATTCTTGAAGAGAGAGGAAGAGAAATACTAGTAAAAGAGGGTCTCCTTGATGAAACAAAAGAGAAAAATGCAATGAAAGGTAAATCTGCAGAAGAGAAACTAGAGCTTCTAGAGTCTAATTTGGATCTGCTTCACAATCGATTTGCTCGTCTGCTTCGAGAGTATAGTGATGCACAACAGAGTCTCAAACAAAGGGTCACTCTTTTAGAGGGAAGATTAAAAGACCTTCAAGGTGGTGAGATATCTTCAGATGACATGGAAGGAAAGAGCGATCCCTAATTAAAAGCTAATCTGTCTTTCATAAAAATACTTTTATCGGAGAAGCTACCCTGCGATTTTATATTACTGCTCATCTGTTATTTCCAATTAACATAACTTTTACATTTCTTCAAACCCAATCATTGACTTTTTCCTTATACAGGTTTTGTGGTGCAGAAAATACTCCCTTGTAGATGGATAATTGTGTCCACAGGGATTTGGACATCAAACACATTAGTAATTAACTCATGGTTTCAGCATATGGCTGTTTCACATGTACTTCATCTCTTAGGGACTTGCTAAGCAACCAAGCAAACTTCTCCTGTCAATAAAGAACAGTAAGAAAAGAATTCTGCTTATACAAATATTGCACTGCAGTTATTTAGTTCTATTTATTTTTATGACAAGAGACTAGAAACTAAATTTTAAAAAAATGTGCTCTTCCGATATATCATAGAGAAGATGGCTATGTGAGGTAGAAGGCTAAGGAGACTTATAATTGTCAATAATGGATAGCAGTATGAAGATGTCTACAATGCATTGTTTATAAATATGTATGTGTATATGTTTAATTACTTAAGAAAAATAAATTATATTTTAATAGTCACCAATAGCTCAATAATTTAAACCCAATGAAATCAGCTATCATTAATTTTCTAATTTTATATGTGTTTGTTAATGCGATTGTCACATTATAGAGTCTATCCATAGGACAGGTTAAAGGTAGCTGCTTGATTAGTGAGGGTTTTAATGCACATCATCATCGTTCCCTTATTTAAATGCATTCACACTTTCTTCTTGTCTATCTCCAGCAAACTTTGAAAATAGAGGCAGTGTACCTGTGTGGAAACCATTAT
Organism: Engystomops pustulosus; assembly: GCF_040894005.1. Classification (NCBI taxonomy): domain Eukaryota; kingdom Metazoa; phylum Chordata; class Amphibia; order Anura; family Leptodactylidae; genus Engystomops; species Engystomops pustulosus. The sequence continues at coordinate 75,785,374 of NC_092419.1, read as the reverse complement.
ACTCACATAATGGATGCAATGGGCTTCATTTATCTGGGGAGTGTGCAGTGTGCCAGATTAATCAAAGTGGTGCACAATCTTCATTAATATGGTGCAATCTGTACTACTAAAGTGTGCACCAACAATTTTTTGTGCATCTTTAACATAAGACCGTGCACCTTTAACATAAGACACTTTATGATTCCTCTGTGCTTTGAGATGTTGTGTGCTAACAATGTGCTTAGATTGTCAAAATACAGGGTTTACCTACATTTTTATTTAACTAATGAACATTCCCTAGCATCTGACAGATAGAAAAAGAGAGATGAGACAGATCAAAAGATGAGAGCTGATGAGAACTATGTGATGTATATAAAACACAATGGCCCAGATTTATGAATAATAATAATGTGCAGTTTTCCTGTGGAGTGTGCAGTGTGCGACAGATTCATGAAATGTATCGTATGTGCAAGCAGTTAATAATTCCTTTATTTTTATTTATAGAGCGCACACAGATTATGTAGCGCTACAAAGAGCTTGCCAAATCAGTTTGCACAAAATAGAATGTGATAAGTCAGACAGAAAATTGTCTCAAAGGCTTTAATAAATCCAGCCAATGACATTTTCAGCTCTGCTAACTCACCTATAACACACACATTTAGCTCTGCTATATGACTCCCTCCTGGATAAAGACCTTATCTGTTTGTAGCTAGTAGAGTAAGTCTTTGCACACTGCTGCTTGCTGGGAGGAACTGCCTGTGTCATATAATGCAGGGGGAGGGGCAGGATGCACAGAGCACTGCAGTGTGCAGACAAGAGAAGCTATACATGAGAGGAATCTGACCATAGTTAAAACAATTATGGACGTATCAGTCACACTTGAGGAGGGAAAGTGTGGGGAAAAGTCTCTTGGAAGAGTCTGTGGACCTTCTGGACCACCGCGGGAGATCATGGAGCTAGCCGCAGTCTGGGACCGGAGTCTAAGTGGACACCTGGTCTTCGCCAGAGCCCGCCGCAAAGCGGGATGGTCTTGCTGCAGCTGGGTGCCACCAGGTCGTTCCATGCGTGTGACTAGGCCCGGGTGGAAGCCAAGGTAGTACGGAAGGAAGTGCAGGAAACAGTTCAAACCTGAGATGACAGCAGGAAACATGGAAGAATACTGGTAACGCTGGCACATAGAGGAACCCTGGTGATACTTGAACGGACTGTAGATTACGCTGGACAGGAACCCTGGAAGGCACAGCAGGACAGGAACCTTGGAAGGCACAGCAGGTCACAGGAATGCTGAAATATGCGTGAAATGCAATATTTTTGTTAAAATTAGTAAATTAGAGAATGTGTTATTTTGTTATCCTTAGTATATTACATATAATAAGAATCTTGTCTTTTTTGGAAAACCCATTTAAATGTCTTGTGAAAGGAGTTTTATTTACTGGAACCCTGCTCAGCCACAAAGGAAACGGATCACCATTTGTCATTATTGAGTTGGTATATACTGTATATAATATATGACAAAATATGTGTTCATATACTGTTTCACAAGTGTGTGAAAATGTTGGTAATTATGTGGTTTTTAATGTCTCATTTTTTTAATAGTTTATTGTTAAAATGATATGGCCCCAAATATTTTCTAATGTGTATAATCTCACACTTGAGGGGGGCTACCTTTTATTTTCTAGGTCTGCCTTCTTGGCTATGAGTTAATTCACATATAAATATCAATGGCTTTATCTTTTGGATTAAAAAAAAACATTGTTCTAAAAGTAGCTCTCACGGGTGCTCCGTGGCTCTGTCCCAGCTGCTCTGTCCCTAGTCTCGGACTTACCGCTCCACGCTCCTGCTCCGGACCCGAGTAGGCCGTGTGTGCGTCTCCGCTCCCTAGGGTGTGCGGGCTCTCTCGCTCTTCAGGTTTTAAAGGACCATCGTCCTGGTGATTGGCGCTGGTCAATCCAGCTCTGCTATATAACCTGGCGGCTCCCATCATGCCCCGCCTCCTCCTGTGTTCCTGTGATCCTACTTCTGCGCTCCTGTTCCGTGTGCCAGTCCATTCTCGCATTCCTGTTCCGTGTGCCAGTCCGTTCCTGCGTTCCTGTTCCATGTGCCAGCTCCTGTATTCCTGCCGTGAGTCCTAGTGTTCCTTCCAGCGCTGTTCTCCCACTTTTGCCCTGTGCTTGGACTGTCTCCTGCATTGCTACTTTGGCTGCCACAGCAGGCTAGTCGCACCTGCGGAACCCCGCCGCAGCAAGACCATCCCGCTTTGCGGTGGGCTCTGGTGAAGACCAGGTGCCACTTAGACTCCATTCCCAGGTTTCGGCTAGTACCATTTTCCGCGGTGTCCAGAGGGTCCACAGACTCTGAATCCTGACAGCAGCTTTCTAATGAAGCATATCATTAATCAGTTTGTAATAAGTGTCATGTTCTATTGAAGTAAATTGGGGTGGCGCGGCAGCGTCTTGCAGCGCTGGGGTCATGGGTTTGATTCCCACCCAGGTCAACATCTGCAAAGAGTTTGTATGTTCTCTCCGTATTTACGTGGGTTTTCTCCGGGTACTCCGGTTTCCTCCCACACTCCAAAACATACCGTTAGGTTGTTTAGATTGTGAGCTTCATGGGGACAAGGACCAATTTGACATGCTTTGTGCAGCGCTGCGTAATCTGTGTGCGCTATATAAATAACGAATTATTATTATTATTATTATTAAATCCACACAAATAAAAAGTAAACAGAGTAAGAAGGGATGGGGTGAAGAAGAATTTCAGTCTTATAAATGGCCCAAGCAGTGTTGGACTGGGGTATCTTTGCACTGCAATAGGGTTTCATAACTCAGTATCCAAATAACAGTTACAGGTTTACCATAAGGCTGCGTTTAAATTCAGTTTAGAAATACAATTGTAATATAATTCAAGTACAGATGAGAAGAGCTTGTCAAATGTATGTAGGTTTAAACCCAAACGTGATCAAGTGAAATTTTCCCCACTCCACAGCACATGAACATGGCCTTACTATGTTAGATACAGTGGACAAAAAACACTTCCACTTATAGAAGCATTATAATATTATTTGCAATGTCCTCATCACACAGAGCTAGTTACAATGCCAACCCATATCAATGCCATCTGAAGAACCTTTATTATTTGTCATTTAGCCTCATTATGACATTTTTTTTCATCTTATCTAGTGTGGCTATGAAAAAAAAGCATAAACAGGTGCTTAGAGTGTAGCATATTAGTCCCCATGTAACTGCCCTTACCAATACTTTGTTGTGCAGAGTTATGTACTGCTCTATGATTTTGTGATTAAGCCACCATTGTGAGCATGAAGGAGATTAGGAAATCTGTCTCTAACAATATAATTCTGGTAACTCTAAAACTATAATGTAAAACTATAAAACTATAAGTTTTACACATGTGATATTTAACGGTGAAAGACATACGTATACCAATCATAACAACAATTTAATACAAAGGTCATAGAGAAGTTTTTACATCTTTGGCTGGGTTCACATATTCATTGTGCAAACTCTGATATAAAAGTAACACCCTACACTTACGCTGGTTGTATACAAGTCTGTTGGACGTAAGTGGTCATAATGTGGAATTGGCCACAAGCAGACGAAATGTGGAATTGTTGAACTGAATATAGCAGGTCACATTTATAAAACTGTCCGTGCCAGTTTCCAGGCACAGTTTGCACATAAATACATGTGCAAACTGCTAGCACATTTATTCATGATGTGTCTGCGCCAGTTTTGTGTCACAGCTGCACTGTCAAAAGTCCAGCGTAATTGTGCTGCACGCCCGTTGAACTGAGTGTACAAAAAATGGTGAACTCAGTGTAAGTGCTATTGGCGCATGCAGAGTGCACAAGATTATTGAAGATCATGCGTCGGTCTTCAATAATCTAGTGTACTCTGCACATAAGTAAAAGTGCCCCATCATTTTCAATTCAGCAAATCTAGGTTCAGGCCAATAAATCTCACAGAAACACAGAGTAAGTATAAAAGTATCAGTGTGCATCTTGATTTACTACAAAGTATGGAAGGATACCTGCTGTCATGTGTATCAGTTGCAGCCCATGCAAGATTTTGAGCTGTGATTGGTTGCCATGGGCAACTAGAAATATTCTGACTTTCAGACACTTGATAAATCTGCCCCAATATGTATGACAAATCCATGTGATTCAGCTTCTCCTTGGAGTCAGGTTCCTGTTGCAATTTTATGGCAGGCAGATTTGTAATACCCCCCTCCCCCTTCTTCCCATGTACTTCAATAGTGCTGCTTCCTTGGATTCTTCTTTATGACTGGTACAGACCATGAAGTCAGGTTTGTTTTAAGGTGTGCACCCTAAATTTTCTCATTTGGAGACCATAATTATACTAAATGCTGGTCATTTTTATTGATATCCATGTACACCTGATTGTATCTGTTTATATATACACATTCATTGTTTTCCAAAATGTCACTATTTATTGATATGACTATTTACATGGATGTACAGAGCCCGAAAAGATTATAGGGACGGCGCTGTTAAGACTCACTTGAACATCAGAAGTAAAATGATGCTCTTATTATGAGGTTTTTATTCTAAAAGTGGAGATGCGTTTCAGTTCCGAACCGGGCACAACATAACGTACCACAGAACAAAACGGGAATATATAAAAAATTTTTTAATAGAAGTATGTGTTAAAAGTCACGTGCATTACCAGAGATCAAAGGTCAATCAGGTTCTGTTCGTGCAGCGGATATTGTTGGTTTCAAAAATCAAGACATTGGAGTAACAGGATACTCTTGGAGCAAGATTGAAACATGTAAAATACATATATACTAAAATCACATTAAAAAAACTTATAAAAATTAAATAAATAAACATATGGATTATAAACTACATCTTTATGTGCTCAGGTTAACATCCAAATACGTGATGCAAATTTTTCCATGGACAAACCTATACATGATTGCTCAACACAAAGAATACACCTTCAGGGCATGGTTACCATAGGAGGGAAAAAGATTATATATGTTTCATATGGCGGATAATACATCGGATACATAGAAAGTGATCTTCAATTGCTAGAACCTACTTAAAAAGCAACCAGAGTATTGGTGGGATGGCATAGTCCCAATGTCACTACAGAAGGCTACGGCACACAGACTACGGATGGCATCGAGGGTCAAAAATGATTATTATCATGAATCACTGAAGAGTCACGATGTGACTAGAGAGATCCGTGAAGTATGGAATACGGATGCCGTACAGGGACAAAAAGGGTAAGTCTTAGCAGATCACTGAAGGTGGCCTGAATAACTGTATTTAAACTATAAGGGAGATGTATTACTAGATGACAACACAAAAAATATTCTCCTGCCAATATAGAGTGTTATATAGATTGTTATATAGACTCAATAACTTTGTTGAGTCCATTAGGACTCAAAGGGGCAGATTTACTTACCCGGTCCATTCGCGATCCAGCGGCACGTTCTCTGCGGAGGATTCGGGTCCGGGCGGGATTCACTAAGGCAGTTCCTCCGATGTCCACCAGGTGTCGCTGCTGCGCTGAAGTTCATCGGAATGCACTGAACTTCACCCTCCTCCGCTTAGTGCAGTTAAGCATGTGCAGAGTGACACTTTTTTTTTTAATTGCAGCGGTTTTTCTCCGAATCCGTCGGGTTTTCGTACGGCCACTCCCCTGATTTCCGTTGCGCGCATGTGGGCGCCGATGCGCCACAATCCGATCGTGTGCGCCAAAATCCCGGGACAATACAGAGAAAATCGTCGCAAATCGGAAATTAGTAAATGACCCCCAAAGTGTTCAACTTTTATATCCAGTAGGATTACCTACAGTTGAGCATTTTGACCCGATCGGGTACTTTTTCTTATATTTGTTCGATCAGTGTTACACGTACGCAATCAAAGCTTCCCTCATGTTCAAGGGAGATATGCTTTGAGAGACTCTGCTTGAGGAACCCAATTTTTGTTTTATGCTGGTGTCTGTTGAGCCTCATTCTAAGTGACTGTATCGTGCGACCAACATATTGCTGGCCACACCAACAGTCGACCAAATAGATTACAAAGTTCGATGAACAGGAAAGACTATTTTTGATTTTAAATGTTTCCCCAGTACTTTTAGATGTAGAAGTTTTTACACCCTTGTTAATGGTGTCACAGCATATACATAATTTGTGTCACATATTCTAACCCTAGACACATTCCTGTAGCTTGTATGTGTTTCTTATTTTGATCTAAGATGACTAGGAGCTATCATATTTCTAATTGTTGTAGCTTTCCTGAACGTAATTGTAGGCTCCCTGGGAAGTATGTCACGAAGGATAGGGTCTTTTCTTAAAATATTCCAATGCTTACAAAGTATAGATATCATTCTTGCATTGCTCCTATCGTACATAGTGATAAAGTTAAAAAAAACGTTTACGTTCATCCGATCCTTTATCTGTTTTATCTGCAGTTTTTAGGCACTCATTTTGTGTTTTTACAGCATATTTTTGGTATGCTCTTTTTATCAAAACTGTTCTGACCCCAATAAATTCATGATGGAATCTAAAAAAGTATGTGATAAACTCAACGAGAATATCCCAATTGGATGTTGAGAAGGGCTGTCAGTATTAGCAATAACATTCCTAGAACTAGTTTGTTAAAAATACACAATAAAAAAATCTATGAAAAAAGATTTTGTAAAAAATAATTCGGCAACATTTGTTACCACATACAGTGAACAATATGGAGAAATCAATTATACAAAAATATCTACCTCTGCTATTATGTGATGACAGTCTTTCAAAAACTATTAGTGGAAATATTCATTTTGTTACCAAAAGAGCACCCACTTTAGGGCAAATACTTTCCCCCAGCCTTTCTCTTCCACTTTATATAGGTCTTCACACTGGTTACAAACCAAAGGCTTTTATAAATGTGGACATGGCATACGTGTGTGCTGCAGTCATGTACACTCTACAAATGTCATTGTTTCTTCAGCAACTCAAAAATCATTTAATATTCAAAGATACATTAACTGCAACACCACGACGCCCCTTAACCCCTTAAGGACGCAGGGTTTTTCGGCTCATTTCTCGCTCTCCAACTTCAAAAATCCATAACTTTTTCATTTTTACGTGTACAGACCTGTGTGAGGGCTTATTTTGTGCGTAACAAATTTTACTTTCCCATAATGTTATTTATTTTAACATGCCGTGTACTGCAAAGCTGAAAAAAAATTCCAAATGTGGAAAAATTTTAAAAAAAACGCACGTCACGTTCTTGTGGGCTCAGTTTTTACGACTTTCACTCTTCGCTCCAAATAACACGCCTACTTTATTCTTTGGTTCGGTGCGATCGCGGTGATACCAAATTTATATAGGTTTTATTGTGTTTTAATACATTTTCAAAAATTAAACGAATGTGTACAAAAAAGAAAAAAACAATTTTGCCATCTTCTGACTTTTTCATACTTTGGCGCACGGAGATGTGTGAGGTGTCATTTTTTGCGAAATGAGGCAACATTTTCATTGCTACCGTATTGAGGTCTGTGCGACATTTTGCTCATTTTTTATTTCATTTTTTATGTTATGTAAAAAGGTGTAAAAGTCGCATTTCGGACATTTGGGCGCCATTTCCTGTCTCGGAGGTCACCGCTGCCTGTAACCGGTTTTATATTTTGATAGATCGGGCATTTTGGGACGCGGCGATACCTAATATGTTTGTGATTTTTACTGTTTATTATGTTTTATATCAGTTCTAGGGAAAGGGGGGTGATTTGAACTTTTAATATTTTATTATTTTTTTTTATTTTTTAAACTTTTTTTTTTCTTTTTTTTTTCACTATTTTTTAGACCATCTAGGGTACATTAACCCTAGATGGTCAGATCGCTCCTACCATATACTGCAATACTACAGTATTGCAATATATGGCATTTTTGCAGGTCATACATTACAATGAGCCACTGGCTCATTGTAACGAACCTGCATAAGCCATGTAGCCTCGTGTCAAAAGAAGACCCAAGGCTACCATGGTAACCGATCGCCGCCCTCCGATGACGTTCGGGGGCGCGGCGATCATAAAAAAAAGATGGCGCCGCCCGCGCGCCGCCGTCTTTTAAACGCCGCCGGTGACTTTGCCGCCGCCGTTGAGAGGGTTAATAATCGCAATCGGTGCAAGCACCAACCACGGTTATTAGCGGTGGGGGTTTTCTGCAAAATGCAAAAACCCCCACCTTTGTATGAAGAGGACTCAGCCCGTAAGCCCTCTTCATACATCCCTTATACCTCTGCGCCGTAGAGCTACGGCGCAGAGCGTTAAGGGGTTAAATGACAACTACTGAATAATGGCAGATTATCGTAACCTCAAGCTTTTTTTTGGAGGCAGTCCAGGACCCGGAGACCTCACCCACAGATGTTGGTTCCATAGAAGCCCAAGGTTCCACCACCCAGATGGATATTCAAGTGCTGATCTGCCCAATAGTCGCACAAGTGTCCTAGTATTCACATGTTTGAGTGAAAACCTGAAAAAGATAATGCATTAGCAAAGAATCAAAATTAAAGTAATATAACCTGCAAAACAATTAGAACGCCAGCACCCTATCCATACCACCCCTGAAACTAAAAAGACATTACGCACTAGCTGTATGTGTAGTGCCAATTTTTTTTTTTTTTTTTTAGAAAACATTTTATTTGTTTTTTCAAAAATGAACATAAAACTGTGTAACAACACATTTTGCTTGGTTCATTAACAGTTTTACAGACATTTTAGTTACAATGCAGTTTCTGGTATGGCAAATAAGGATACATACAGAATATTACTCGTAACTTCATCAACTTATGTGAGAATAATATGTATATTGAATGAGGATGCCCTGGGGAGGGTATGTCATTATTTTTGTGCTCATATCAGTCTCTACGACCCGCTGCTTGGTCCACCGTGGGGAGGACGGCGATCCTTCCTGTATGGTTCTGCCAGTTTGATTTTCACAATTGCAGAGCTCCCAATGAGCCTTTTAGATATTGTGTGTTGTACCATTCAGTGAGACGGAATGGAGTAACTAATTCTACTATTTCCGCCCTTGTCATATGTGCTGTAATAAAAGTTTTCCATTTTCTAAAAAATCCTTTCGTCTGCTTTTCTTTATTTCTCAGAGTTTCTAGGCGATCTAATCTTATTAGGTATTTCATTTGTGATATAACTTCCGTGACAGTAGGTATTGTCTGTTGAATCCAATGATTCATCAGGCACCTTTTCGCTACCAATAAAAGAGCATGTATATCAAGTCTTATGGTGTAATCGTCGTCTTGGTCCTCCCCCCCTCTTCCACATGTAAGATAAAAAGCAGCGGGTCCATGGGTAAGTTAACTTTCCATTTTACCGTAATGTGTTCTTTGATTGATTTCCAGTAGTTTTGTGAGTGGTCACATTGCCACAGGCCATGCCACAAGTCAGTGTTCGGCTCTAGGCACTTCGGGCACGCTATCAGTCTGTCCGGTTTGGAGGTTGTTCTGGGTAAGTTAAAACCGTAATAGGTGTGGTGCAAGATTCTAAAGTAGGTTTCCCTCCATTGCTCGCTCGCTACACACTTTCTGACTTTGGCCCAACCTTTTAAACTTCCCTCGTATACCTCTCTCTCTGGGAATTTTCTAGCCCAGCACTTTCCTACCTGCTGTTGCGTCCCCTTGAGCAATTGCCCTTTTATCATTGTGTACAGGGAGGAAATGGAACGTACACTCTGTGGGGTCCCCAGGAATGATGTGAAGGTGGTTTCTGAGGCTTCCTTCGTCACGTCAGCTAACCTTTCCCTAAGAAAGTGGTGCAATTGGTGGTATGTGAATGTGACACATCCGGTTAGGGAGTATTTGTCTGTTAGCTCCTGTTCTGTTAACCATCTCGGTTCAGTCTCGTGAAGTAGGTCTCCTACTTTCTGGATTCCTCTTTCTTTCCAAGGTCTGTAGAGGACACTTTCTGTGCCCGGTGTGAATTCTCTATGTCTCCAAAGGGGCATGCGCTTAGAGAGGAGGAAGGGAAGGGAGTATAGTTTTCTAACTTCCTTCCATGTTATCAGGGTATCTCTTAGTACTATTGAGGTTTTGGCAATTGCGGGCCATCTATTGTACTTTGTGTGCATGAGTGCTATTAAGTCGTGAGGTGTTGTTAGCTCTGCTTCTAGTTCTGCGTTGGAAAAATTGTTTGTATTGTGGATCCAGTCTAGTACATGGCGGAAGAGACTCACCAGGTTATAGCCACGGATATTGGGTAGATTGACTCCCCCCTCAAACTTATCTAACATTAGTTTTTGAGCTTTTATCCGGGGTTTCTTCCCCCTCCAAATGAAGGTCTGAAATGCTTTCATTAATTTATTTACATCTTTGTGTTTCAGGAGGACGGGGATGGTTTGCAGTGGGTACAGGAGCCTGGGGAATGGGATCATTTTTATTAGGTGACATCTCCCCAGCATTGTGAGGGGGAGTTGTTGCCATCGTGTTAACTCTGCTAAAATCTTTGTTATGAGCGGCGGGTAGTTGAGGGAGTAAATTGTGGTCGGTGTTCTGCCCACTCGCACTCCCAGATAAGTGATGTGTGTATCCACCCACTTGATGTCCGTGTTGGCCAAGGGCCCGTTAGGGTCTCTGCGGTGTGGGCAGAGATCAAGGGCTTCGCTCTTTGTAATATTTATGTGTAGGCCTGCAAATTTTCCAAACTTTCCTATGTGCCCTAGTATCCGCTGAAGATCTTGAGTCGGGTTGGAGAGAAAGAGCAGAATGTCATCTGCGAACATGGCCAGTTTTACCTCTTTATCCCCTACCCTTATACCCTTAAATAGATCTGTATCTTCTTGATCTGGCCAGTGGTTACAATGCTAAGTAGCGGGGATAAGGGGCACCCCTGGCGCGTGCCCTTTTGGAGTTTAAAGGTATCGGACAAGAAACCAGGGGTGTGAATTCGCGCTTTTGGGTCAGTATATAGATTCCTAATAAATGCGGTGAACTTCCCTGAGAAACCAAATTTTTCCAGTGTCCTCCACAACCAGGGCCATCTGATGTTGTCAAAGTCTTTCTCAGTGTCTAATGTTACTAATACTGGATGCTCTCCTGGCTGTGGATTGCACTGTATTCTATCCAGGACTGTTATTACCTTTCTAATGTTGGTCACCGCCGCTCTTCCCTTAATGAATCCCACTTGGGCTTTGCCTATCAGTGACGGCATAATTTGTGATAATCTGTCCGCCATTATTTTTGACACTAATTTCACATCTTGATCAATGAGGGATATGGGGCGGTAGGAGCCTGGGTTTAGTGGGTCTTTCCCCTCCTTTGGTAATAATTTTATATGTGCCGTTTTGGAGTGCAGAGGAAGTGGATCTCCCCGTAGTAAATTGTTAAAATATGTTGTCAGGAGTGGTATAATTTTGCCCTTGAGTGCTTTGTAGAATTCTGCTGTGTATCCGTCAGGACCCGGGGCTTTCCCATTTTTTGAGTTTGAGATAGCTCTGTTTATTTCTTCTGGTGTGATTTCCGCATTAAGGGTTTCTAATTGTAGCTGATTTAGTTGTGGGATATTGATGTCTGCCAAATACTGTTGTGCCCCCTCTTCCCCTATGGTCTCGTCTGTGTAAAGGTGGGCATAGAATTTTTTGAAAGTGTTGTTTACTTCTTTTGGGGATGAGACTATTCTTCCTGATGTGGTGCGGAGTGTGTTGATGTGCGGTGGTTTTTGTTGTCCCTTAGCCAGTTTTGCAAGCAAGCGCCCTGACTTGTTCCCGAATCTAAAGAGCTCTGCTTCAAAAGGTTGTCGATATTGTTCTTCTTTTCTGTATAACCAGAGCTCATAGGTGGATCTAGCTTCTTCCCATGCCTGTCTGTTCATTGGGTTACAGTCCTTTAAATATGTTGTGTAAGCTGATCTCAGTGTAACACTGGCTTTTGCATATTGGTCTTCTATGTTCTTTTTGTGTTTAACCCCGTATGCCATGAGCCTGCCTCTTATCACCGTTTTGGCTGACGTCCAAAACACTCCTGGGTCCTCTATGTGCGTTCCATTATTGACTTCATGTTCTGTCCACCATCCCTCAAGCAGTTGTATGAACGCGTCGTCTTTTGTCAGATATGATGGAAATCTCCACAAAATGTCTGTGCCTTTAGGGAATGTGTTATGAAGATCAATTTGCACTGGTGAATGGTCAGATATAACTTGGTCTCCTATGTCAGCTGTCAATAAACGCCCACTAGCCTTGCCTGAGAGTAATAGATAGTCTATACGTGACCAGCTATCGTGAGGGTGTGAATAGTGCGTAAATTCTCTGGCATCGGGGTGTAGTGCGCGCCAGGCATCTTGTAACCCTAACCTTTGTACAAAGTTGGCTAATCTTAGGTCAGCTGGGCGTACTATCGGTCTTGCTGTCTGTTGAGGAGCGCGAGTGCGCTTACGGTCTTCGTCTGTGGATACAACTGCATTCATGTCGCCTCCAAGGAGTTTCAGGTCGGTATCGTCATTCAAAAGGGTGATAGTCAATTGGTCAAAGAAAGGCCCATTTGCATCATTCGGGCCGTATATATTATAAATGGACCACTTTTCTCCCTGATAGTCTATCTGTAGTCTGATCCATCTCCCCTCTGTATCATGTGTCTGATTAGTTATCTTCCCCGGGAAATTTTTATGAAGCAGGATCAAGGCTCCGGCTTTACGATCTTGTGCTGAGGAGCCCACCACCTCTCCTACCCAGAATTTTTTGATGCGCCAATAGTCCTCATCCTCCAAATGAGTTTCCTGCAACAGGACAATGTCTGGTCGTGCTCGCCCTAGGTGTCGCAATATTTTAGTGCACTTCTGTGGAGAACGTAGTCCCTTAACATTCCAAGTTATAACTCTCATATTTAACTTATTGGGGCACATTTACTTACCCGGTCCAGTCGCGATCCAGCGGCGCGTTCTCTGCACTGGATTCGGGTCCGGCCGGGATTTAATAAGGTAGTTCCTCCGCCGTCCACCAGGTGGCGCTGCTGCGCTGAAAAGCATTTTAACGCGCCGGAATTCACCGAGGCCGTCTGAGTGAAGGTAAGTGGGTCCCCAGCGACACATTTTCGGTTCTTAAATGCGGCGGTTTTTCCGAATACGTCGGGTTTTCGTTCGGCCACGCCCCCCGATTTCCGTCGCGCGCATGCCGGCGCCGATGCGCCACAATCCGATCGCGTGCGCCAAAATACCGGGGCAATTCAGGTACAATCGGCGCAAATCGGAAATATTCGGGTAACACGTCGGGAAAACGCGAATCGGGCCCTTAGTAAATGACCCCCATTGTGTTTTTTGTGCTTCCAAAAGCTGGAATATTGCATGTGTTAGGGCTAGTAGGTGGTGAGCTCTCATTCTTCGTCTTTGTGTATATGAGCCCCCCCCCCCCCCCCAGGACAGTGTACAGTTAGAGACTGCATTACATCTTTTAAATTGTGCATCAGAAGATAAACAGTAGTAAAATAACAATACATATCAATACTTAACTGTAAATAAACTGAAACTATATAACAAGCCTCTTTTCAGGTGCCTAACTTAAACCTATGAGGGGTTGTGTATTTAAATTTCCCTCTGGGTTATGTGACTTCTCTTTTTTCAGGGGTGGAGGAGCTTCCAGGGCTCCCGGCCATTGTTTCTGGTACCGCCTTTATTAGGCAAATCATGTGGTAGTCAGTTGGTTTCTATGATTTGACTAGTGTGTTGTGTCATAGTTGAGTCTGTATATATTTTTTTTATGTGCATGCTTTTTAAAGTGTTGTAAACATATCATGTCTTATCTATTATCTATAGTGTGTGTTAACTAGCATGATTTGCCCCCCAGTGTGCCCTCTCTCTTTCCGGCATCAGCCGTCTTACCCCATCAGGGTCTGGGGTCTAGGATCAGTCCCTCCTGAATGATCTAGTGAAATTTCTTCCAGCTTCTGGAGAGGGGGACCTGGAGTCTTGGCTGCGTGGTCTGCGTCTCAATGTTTTGCGGGGTGATGGAGAAACGTCTCTTTTCCCTCTTCCTTCTCTGATTTGGGATGCAGTAAGCACCCAGTGCTTTGTCAGCGCCTCCTCTGCTGCCTTTGGCGTTGTGTAGGTCCCCATTGCGCCGTCTTCGTAGAACACTCTCAGTGTAGCAGGAAAAGCCAGCTGGAATCTTATCCGTTTCTCTACCAACGCTGTGCATATTTGGTTGAAAGCTCTTCTCCTCTTCGTGACCTTGGCAGAATAATCTTCAAAAAGCAGTAGGTTGGAATTTCTGAACATCAAGGGGCGGGTGCATTGGCGGAATGCCCTTATAATGTCTGTCTTATCATTGAAGTCCAGGTATCGCATGATGACATGCCGGGGCCGTGATGATGAAAGGTCTCTATTGGAGAGTTGTGAGTTTGTAAGTTTTGGATCTGGACCTAATCTATGAGCTCGCTCTACTCTGCATCTGCCTGTGACTTTTGGGAGCTCTATTTCACAGAAACTTTGGAGATCTCCTGGGGGTACGGATTCCGGAAGCCCCACCAAACGTAGATTGTTTCTTCTGGAGCGATTCTCTATATCATCGATTTTGTCATTCATGCGCTTGACTTCTAGGGCAACTTCCTCCAGTTTGCGACTCGTTGTGTCTTGTGAATCCTCCGCATTCGAGACCCTTTGCTCCATTACTAGCAATTGGTTAGCTTGATGCGTTAGTTCCTTTTTAAGCGATTGGATTGCCGCTTGCATGGAGGTTTCTATTGCCTTTTGTATATCTGGAGCCAGTTTCGCCACTACTTCCGCCGCTAAGACCTGATAGTTGAGTTGTAAACTTGTCACGGTGGTGTTGTTCGTAGCATTAGTTGGGCACCGTTGCTGTTCTATATCTTTCTCTGAGCCACTTGGGCATGGTGTGTCCGGTATGATCTCTTGAGTGGCTGGTATTGAGGGAAATTGCTGACTTGGCATTGTGGGGCCCTCTTCTGGTTCTTCTTCTGGCTTACTTTTGTGCGCACTGCGCAATAAATATCTCTCCATGCACTCTATAGTGAGTGGGGGTGTCCGGCTGGGTCAGTTGAGGAACGAATCTGCCCTGGTGACTGTGTAGCAGCTAGCTTCTTGAGGATATGGTATTCTCTCAGCAGCCGCTTGGTCGTGACAGGCAGGACTGCCCTGGCAGTTGAGTAGAAGCTCTCTGACTGCTGTGGAGGGTGATAACTTCAATTCAGAGCTGTGGTCGTGTTGGGCTGAATTGCCCTGGTGGTAGAGCCGCAGCCTGCGTTTGCAACTGAGAAGAATGAAGGCCTCAGTCCAGTGATAACTTCAGTTCAGAGCTGGAATGATTGTAGGCAGGTCTGCCCTGGTGTTTGGGTGGCAGCCCGTACTTGGGAAGGGTGATGATAACTTCAGTTCAGAGCTGCTGGGGTAGGTCAGAACTGCCCTGATGTTTGTGTAGCAGCCTGCCTGCCTCCCAGTAGTTTGTGGGTATGTCTTGCTATGAATTTGCTGTGCTGCCCTGATCTTAAAGTGGCAGTCTATTATTTCCTATGGAGCCTGGTGGGTTCCGCTATGCCCGTGTACCTGCTGTGTTCCCTGCGGAGCACGTGTCCCCCGGGTTCTGTAGTGGTCCAGGCTGGATGATCGGGTGGCAGTGTCTGCTCTCCTCGGACCACTCAGCTGCGTGTGCCGGCTCTATGCTGCTGCTGTGGCTCTGGTGTATGGTAGGTAGCCGGTCCCTCGCTGCGCTGCGCGCTGCTGATCCTTTCCCGCTCTGTCCCTCCACGCGGTTGCAGTGTGCCGCGGCTCCGTTCACTGAGTGGGGGAGGGGGTTCCCGGTCCAGCGGTATGTCCCTTACCTGCTCCCGATCTTCTACCGAGCTTTCCGGCTGTGCCCAGGACCGTCGCGGCCGGTAACTTGTGAGGTATCTGTGGCCGGGTAGCGAGAGCTCCTGGTCCGCGTCCTCACATCCCTGCGCCGGAACCGGAAGTCCCGTGTAGTGCCAATTTTAAGAGAGTGAACTGCATTCCTAAGAAGGAGCCCAACTTCACTAAAACTCTTCATAAAACAGCAGCAAATTGTAAACAATTTGCAGGAAACTGATTTGCAGGAGCAAAACTAAGTCCTAGGCACACAAGCTTCGAAATACAAGGAAACCTTAATTACATGACAAGCCTCACCCCAAAAGGCCATAAGGCCAGCCCAATACCCTTATCAAGTTACTTGACACAATGACATATACATAAAGCCAGGGCCAGGAACAGCAATAAGCATCCTTACAACGCATCTGTCCGCTATGATCAACAAAAACAGCTCTAAAAACCTCAATGGCACTAATGATCCAAACCCTTTGATGCAGGGAAATTACACCCATTGTGGAAATGGAGCCCCTACTACTAGCGAAAACCTCGTCATAACCTGACATACAGAAACCAGAAGGTTCAAGACTGACCACGCTGCAAAAGCGACTTAGACATGCACAAACAGGATGACAAGACAGTGCAAGGCATTGTAACCACTTCCCCCTCTCTTAGGCAAAATACCATCCCCAAAATAAATTTCCAATACAACTAAAATAGGATTCAGCTGAAGAGGGGACAACCTAAACACAGTGAAGGAAAAGAAAGAAAATAAGCAGGCAACTTCAATGAGGAAAGTCACAAGGACCAACAAACAGAAAATTATCAGAGTAACCAGTAACCAGAGAAGAGGACCCCTATCCCACCAGATCCACACCAAAAAGGTACTAAAAACCACTTAACAACAACTGAAGCCACCCACCGGTAAATACGATCTAATAAGACATCATCCAGCTGGCAACCCAATCATTGGACACACTTCAGGAACAGATAATAAGTATGAGACACATTCAGCGTTCGATTTGCCATAAGGGCCCTGGACTCGCCTTGTAAACCCAACTCAACACTCTAACAAGGGAGGCATAAGATACCAATACCAGATCCTTCATAAAGCTTTTAGGACCCGCACAGGTGAGGGATGGTGGATCAACCTAAACTGCTCTACAAATCCCGAGAGCAACCTTTGAAAATTCTGAAGAAACTGAGAAATTCATGAGGAACAAGAGAAACCTGCCCTGTGTATGAAATCCTCCCCTTTTTTGGGTACCCCACTTTGAAGGTAGGAATGGGAAGCCACAGGACAAGGACACTGGATGGTGCATTGACTGCCCCAACAGTTGGACTATGCACCATAAATAGACAGTGGCCGCTGTACAGCATGAAGCAGACCTCTGCACTGCTCTCTGAGAAACCACAAGGTGGAAAAGCAAGGAAGATGCCCCAACTAAGGGCTTAGTGGTAATCGTGGCCCAAAGCCACACATCAGTAACCTCATAATCCAGAATAATTTACTTCAATTATGTGATCTCATTAATGAATGACTGGTCCATCGTACCAGTGCTGCCACCTCCTGTTTCCTACTCCTCATAGATTTTAAGCTCTTGTGACTATTGTACCAGCCCCATCGGGATCTTCATCACCCCTTCTCCTCATAGACTAAGTTCTTGGGGGGCAGGCCCTTACTCATTGTATCACGTGGCTACGATATTTCACTGTTATGTCTTATTTTATTTGTAACGTAGAAACAATAGTAACCGCATGTCACGGGTGCGTCCGCAATCCCTGTCTCGGATCGCGAGGGGCCACCCGTGCCTCTCCATGTTCCGGTGCCCGGCTGCACTCACCTCCCCCTGCTCCAGCGGCGTCCTCCGCAGCTTCCGCGGCTCGGCGAGCGAGTCCCTGTCTCCTAGGCTCGCTAGGATTTAAAGGGCCAGTGCGCCAATAATTGGCGCTGGCCTGATTTAAATTCCAGCCTCTTCCTATTGCTCTTGCTGGATCTTCAAGTCTTCCCATGAAGAGAAAGCTCTCCTGTGATTCCTGCGTTCCTGTGATTCCTGTGTGCCAGTCCGTTCCTGTGTCCTGTGATTCCTGTGTGCCAGTCCGTTCCTGTGGTCCTGCATTCCTGTGTGCCAGTCCGTCCCAGTGGTCCTGCGTTCCTGTGTGTCAGTCCCTACGATTTCTGACGTGAGTGGTGTCTCCTGTATTACTACCTTGGCAGCCACCGCGGGCTAGTCGCACCTGTGGAACGACCTGGTGGAATCCCGCCGCAGCAAGTCCATCCCGCTTTGCGGCGGGCTCTGGTGAACACCGGGGTTCCACTTAGACTCCGGTCCCAGGTCGGCTAGTACCACCTCCCGCGGTGGTCCAGAAGGTCCACAGACTCCCGGTCCTGACAGTAAGATCCAGCCATGGACCCCGCCAAGGAGCCACGTCAGATAGTGGCTGAACTTTCCAGTGTTGTCGCCCGACAGTCATAGTAGATTGCTGCCCAAGGAGAACTTTTAGGCCAAGTCGCTTCCACTCTACAACAGCTGCTTGACTCCAGGCCTCACAGCATCCAGTTCCGGTGACTACTCCTGCAGCAGTTTCTTCAACTACTCCTGCGACTTCGCCTGTCATCCCGGGTTGTTCCCCGGCACCAGAGCCTAGGATGAGTCTCTCTCTCATATGCCTAACAAATATGATAATGGAAGAGAAAAAACTTGAGCACTGATGGGGTGCTTAGATAGACAATCCAAAGGAGCAAGAATAGGTGTCTATAATACAGCTTTATTCATAAAATGATAACATTTCAGTATATAATATAATAAGTAAAATTCGTTGCAAAGTACCTTATAATAAAATAGTCCCTTTAACGCGTTTCGGGTACTTGGACCCTTTCTCAAAAAACGAACAGGTGAATAATAGAAAACAGTACAAGTATTACAATCTTAAATACCTTAACCGACCTTTGTTGAGGTGTAAGAGGTAACAGGATTGGTCTTCTTAGTTGTTGTTTTGCCATGCACAGAACAAGTGTGGTTTGGCGCGAGTGCAGCCGCTGTTTCCGGTAACGCAGGTTCGCGCATGTGCGCGAGACACTGTGAGCGATACTCCAGCATGCCACTGCACATGTACCAGAACGGAACCGTGTGCTTGGAGCTTAACCATGGAAATATAAACAAACTCACGGCAAGGATCGCCAGTATGGTAATGATCACCTATGCAAGTGGTGTGTATAATAAGTGGTTATGTATAATGACGGAAGGACATTATGTATAAAGGAATGTACAAATGAGAGATGTACAAATAAACATAAAGAACATGGTCAATAATATCATGAAGCATTAAAATATTAAGATATTAATAAATAGATCATAGAAGATAAAATTCATAAATGACCAGCAGAGTATAATTAGTGAATACATAAAATAGTAAAATAGTAAAAATGATGATCAGGAAACATTCTCCAAACTTTCATTTAAACCCATAGGGGTTAAGGACTGTAACTTAAATATCCAGAACATCTCCCTCTTTTTGTGGTAATTAAACCTCTGTGGGGTAGATGGTTCCACATATTCTGCAGGGGTTAAACTGAAATTCTTACAACTTTTGTTATGGTGGATCAACACTATGTAGTGCAAAACCATTTTCAATGTTAGACCTATGTTTATTAAATCTCTCTCTTAGAGGCTGTACACTCTATCAGATAAATAACATTAGAACCACAGTTTAGAAAACTCTTATATTAGACTCAAATTTTAATTGTCTGTGTCTAATGCTGTCACAATACTTACATCTATTCCTCCCACACCCATAGCCATGGTATGCAAGTAGCGCTCGCATCCGATATATTGGACGCTGAGCGTTATGTCACTGTGCTCGGCGTCCGATATATCGGATGCAGAGCGTGAAGGGGTTAATTTTTTGAGTGTGAGTGTGTGAGTGTGTTTTTACTTTATGTCCCCCATGAGGTCATAAAAGACCCCTGGGGGACATTTTCACTTTTTTTTTTTTTTTACAAGTTTTCCCCTGTAACTGAGGCATCTATAAGAGCCTCAGTTACAGGGTATATGCCCACCTGTCACTGGCACAGGTGATCAGAGCTGTACTGGGTCTAATTACACCCTGCAGCTCTGATTAATCCCTTTAGACCTGGCGGTCACGTGACTGCCAAGTCTATGGAGCCGGCAGCCGCGCCGCTCAGCTCCTCTATGCATCGCGCTCATTCAGCGCAATGCAGGGAGGATCGGAGAAGGGAGAAGCGGTAACGAACCGCATCTCCCTTCTCCCTAGGGTCTCCGGGTGCCTCTGACACCTGGAGACAGGGTCCTGCTCCCGCGATTAGCGCGGGAGCTGCAGACTCCGGACCTGCACACGAGCAGAAAGGAGTTACCATGCGACAGCTCTTTTGTTATTTATATACTAAGCTGCCCGTGCAGGTTAATATATGTGGGCGAAACCACACTGGAATTTAAGACGCGTTTAAATCAACACAGGTATACTATACGTTCCAACCGTAAAGATCTTCCTATACCAAAACATTTCTCAGAGGCTGGACACTTAGAGAAACATCTGAATTTCCGTCTTATTGACCACGTACCACCCTTGAGACGAGGTGGCGATAGGGTGGGAGCGTTAAAAAAGCGTGAGTTACAATGGATACACAATCTGGACACCCAAGGGCATCAATGTGGATTTCAAACTTTGGACCCTATAGTCCTGTTGGTCCATCTGTGATCTTCTTCTGTTGTCAATATCAGTTTAGCAGTGAGTAACTCTTTGTGATATGATATTTTTGACATTATAAGTCTTTTGTTTTTTTCAGAACACGAGCCTGTCCCAGATGTCTCCCCATGGGTGCCTCCTCCCACAGACAAAGAAGTTCTACCTTAACACAGTTTTTCATGAACGTTTTTCGGTGGGCTGCTCTACATAAATGTCGATTCTTGTGGCTATTAAGTTTTGTTTTTTGTTTTAATTTTTATTACTTTAAAAATTGCGCCTGGCCAATTGGTCCTTCCTCATGGCTGACACTCAGTGGATTTTCTGTCCTTATATGGACATGTAATTTGCAGTCTTATCTTTTGCTACTTGTGACTTCCAGCGATACTTACCAGCGTTCCGCTGACAGCAGTTACATGCGCACAATCACGCTCAGAGCGTGCGTTCCACTATAGTTTTTTCCATTTGTCTGTATCGGAGATATTTTCAATCGATCGGGGGTGATGGCCATCATGTGGAAACACCTGGGAAGCATTTTTGGAGACTTGAGCACTTTTGCACAGACAAGGTCAGTGTGACCAAATGGTGTCACCAACAACGAGGATTGTTGTATATGCCACATTTCAATGTCAAATATATGTTTACAAATGTGTTGGTAAATGTGCACTATACCCATTATCTACTGAATGTATTTTAGTTAAATAATATGTATTATATCACAAATATGTAAAAATGGTGGGAGTGTCCCAATCAGTCATGTGATCACTTGCTGTATGTTTATATATCCACCATTTTCACTGTTTAAATGGCTTGAAAAAGGCTCTTACAGGGCCGAAACGTCGCTGTCATTGCTACTCACTATGGAATAAAGTCACTTTTGTAATTTTTATCTACATTGGAGTGCTGCCCGCTTTCTTCATACTTTAACTAGAGGACTTGTGGCCCAGTCCTGGGATGCCTGCACCCATTTTTCCCTTCAAGGTTTGTGCTGCTTGGACTTTCCTTTAGATAGATAGACAAGTAGAAAGTGAATCCTTCTACACTCGGCCAGGGGAGAAGGAAGGCAGGACGGACACAGCTACCAGCAGGGGGAGCCAGCAGTCACCTCACATCAGGATAACTCAGTAAGACTGCATATTTTCTAATAAATGCAAATGGTGAAATTATAGTTTACAGTGCACTGAGCTAGAGTATGCCTATGTACTATGGTGGCATAACCTCTTTAAGGGATCTTAGGGTGGAGTTATGGGGGTATATTTACCCCACAGGGATATTTAGGCTGGTGAAACCAGAAATCTTGCTCTCTTTGTTTCCTGACTGTCCTGGACAACCAGCACCTAACATAAGGAACCAGGTTATATATCGTGTGTGCTTTCTGTGTATGTATATGATTTTATAAGAGTAATTATAAGATAGTACTTATTATAATATAGTAATAATAAATAATAATAATAATAGACTTTATACGTGTACCTATAGATGTTCCAGTGTGTTTTACCATATTTATACATAACTAAGTGTTTGCAGTGAGTGTGTATATATTAGTGTAACTACATGTATAACCTGTAGCTATATCCCATTCACACGTGGATCTGTGCCCTGCACATGTATTGGAGGAGTAGATATATAGATGCTATTGTGCATGAATCTCTATATGTACATGTCAGCTACTGGATGTGACTCCTGCTTCACGATATATCCAGCAGCTTCTGTAGTAATAGAATATATTGTAAATACATACACATTACTGTGGTCCAGGAGGGGCCAGGAAAAGAGGTTTGTGTGTAGTTGTGTTCTCTATGTATTTTGTATTGTATTTTATGTAGTTACTTTGTGTGTGTTGTTAGAAAAGTCTTTTTATATATAAGTATCTCCAAGGATTGTATGTTACTCTTGTGATGTATGAAGGACTAGAGTGGGTGCTTATGATAAATAGCACAGACTAAGGGGCTGAATAAAACCACTGAAACCTATAGGAACTGAGTAAAAACCCAATCCCCAAAACCCTTTTATCAGAGGCCTTCACAGAAAAGAACACGGTCCCTACAGTCAAACATAGCGGATGTTCCCTGACGTTTTGGGGTTGCTTTGCTGCCTCTGGCACTGGACTGCTTGACTGTGTGCATGGCATTACGAAGTCTGAAGACTACCAACAAATTTTGCAGAATAATGTGCCCAGTGTGAGAAAGCTATGTCTCCCTCAGAGGTCATAGGTCTTCCAGCAGGACAATGACCCAAAACATACTTCAAGATGCACTAGAAAATGGTTTGAGAGAAAGCACTGGAGACTTTTAAAGTGGCCAGACCTGAATCCCATAGAACAGTGGTGGCGAACCTATGGCACGGGTGCCAGAGGTGGCACTCAGAGCCATTTCTGTGGGCACTCAGGTTATCACCCCAGGACAGAGTTCACCAGAAAGGAACAAATCCACCAAATCTTTCTGCAGTCCCAGGCAACTTAAGAGATGCTGCTCTCAGCACTATTTTTAAGCAACACTTCATTGGCTGTTTGGAACTGCGGGGACAGTGAGAAGATGTGGACAGGGCTGCAAAATCTTTTTGAGGTTCCCCTGCTGGACCCTTCATTACTTCTCTACAGAGAGACCCTGGAGAGAAGCTACAATGAGAGTCTGAATTTGCACTCTTTCTTTCAATTGTATTGGTGTCCTTACGGCGCCGATACGATTGAAAGATGTGGAAGAACAAGAAGCGATACTTTACTGCTTAAAATGCCATGTTGGCACTTCACAGTTAATAAGTGCCCAAGTGGTAGCTTGGGCACTCAGTCTCTAACAGTTTCGCCATCACTGCCATAGAACATCTGTGGGGAGATCTCACAATGGCTGTATGGAGAAGGCACCTTCAAATCTCAGGGACCTGGAGCAGTTTGCCAAAGAAGAAGGGTCTAAAATTCCAGCAGAGCCATGTAAGAAACTCATTGATGGTTACCGGAAGTGGTTGTTCGCAGTTATTTTGTCTAAAGGTCGTGCTACTAAGTATTAGGCTGAGAGTGCCAATACTTTTGCCCGGTTCATTTTTGGAGTTTGTATAAAATGATCAATGGTTTGACTTTTTTTCGTTCTCTTTTCTGTTTTTTCATTGCAAACAAAATAAATGAAGATATTAATACCATAGAATTTGTGATTACAATCATTTCCTGGAAGAAAGGGGTGCCAATACTTTTGACCACCACTGTATAATACATTAATCTTCTACTCAACTTTAGGTTTAAAGGGAACCTGTCACCTCAAACATCGATAATATGTCTCGCAAATACTTTACAGACCGGTGTAGAGTCATTCCAATGGTTCTTATCAGTTTTTTTGTATGTTTCCGATGTTTTTAAAACAACTTTGATTTATCACGCTTTCATGAAGGTAGGCAGTCAAGGAGGTGGGATAGCTCTCAGTTCCAGTCAATCAAACCCCTTCCTCTCTGCCGCGAATCTCACTTATATCGCCCCCACCGTACCACCCTGCCTGTTAACCCTTATCACTGCCCATAGGTTAGCAATCTCAGCACATACACAGTGCACGGAAGGGGGGAGCCTGCTGGCCCTGGCTGGAGGGGCGGTGCAGCGGGGCACTTTTAGTGAGATACACAGCAGAGAAGAGGAGGACGGAGATTGACTGGAGCTGAGAGCTATCCCGACTCCTTAACTGCATATAGTCACGAAAGCAAGATGAATAAAAGTCTTTTTTTAGAGAACATCGGAAGTGTACAAAAAAACGGTTAAGAAACATTGGGATGCCGATCTGCAAGGCCTTGTGGGAGGCTTAATATCAATGTATGAGGTGACAGGTTAATGTAGAAGGGCAGAGACTGGAGTAAGTAGAGTAATTTTGGAAAAAGCACCATTTTCAGTACATTGGCTCTACTTGAGTAGTATAAGGTGAAGCCTTGCCAGCAGTGTAATGTGTCTGTGAACATCGCAATATGCGGGGCAACATTAACTTTGTACAGATCTCGGTAAGATTTAGGAATTTGGACACCCAGCTATGTGAGACTGGCTTTTGCCCATTTAATACGTATTTCCAGTCTCCAAGAAGGTTTATGAGGTCCTCTAAGCAGCAGAGCTTCACATTTGTCCACAATTAACGCAAAGCCTGATAAAGCTCTATATCATTTTACCAACGCTAGAATGTGCTATGGGTTGGAGAGAAAGAATAAAAGATTGTCTGAAAACAATGAGATGAAAATCACTTGTGTCCCTATCTTAACACCTTCTACTGTGGGATTCTCGTGTAGGAGTCTAATTAGGGGTCAATGGATAGGTTAAACAGGGACGCTAAATTTACTCCACGCAATCTCGGCACCCAGTCAATCCACTGCCACCACGAGTTGCTTACGCAAAGAAGGCCGCAGGCACCTCAACCACACAGACAATGTACCCGGATTATTTACACACCACATGCACTCATTACTTATACGATATTAACAGGATAAATTCACACAGAACATGCAATGGCTTACTACATAGACTATGCTAACAATGACCTCTGGTAACATGATTCCCTTCGGAGAATGAGATTCTTTAAGGCTACAAGCAGAGGCTTATTAAAGTTAACACTTTAATTTACATGAAAAATGCAGTACACTCAAAGAATAAAATTGTCAGATAAAATGAAAAAGAGAAAAACAATACACATATGATACTTACAAACAATTAGGAAAAAGGAAACAAAAAACTCTTGCTAGTGAAATAGGAAGAAATTCTTTGGCCCGAGGACAGGGCATAGACAGCGATCCCGTCCTCTAGTGTGATAGAGTCCCCCAAACTGAACCGCACTCTGGTCAAAGGTGTAAATTTAGTCGCCTGGGAAAGAGAACATTTCTCTGATAAAACAGAGACTCCCTGAAGTGCAGTGCAGACACACCGCCCTGTGCCTCTTCCTGGCTGGTTGTAAAACTGGTCAAATGGAGCCTCAGGACATGATTGAAACAACACAAAGAAAGAAAAATAAAAAAAATAAAATAGTTTGATACTTAAAAAATAAAATATGATAAAAATATGCAAATCTTTTACAAAAAAATTTGTACAAAAAATCTTCATTTTGCCTTCTCATTTTCTGAGGCCAATGACCTTTTAAGGTGTAATTCTATTATCGAACGAGATAAGATTTTGTGAACCTTTTTATACAACCTTTTGATTACGGTTTTATTAAAATATTTATGTGTTGCAAAATCAGGCAATTAAGACATTGGGGCACATTTACTTACCCGGTCCAGTCGCGATCCAGCGGCGGGTTCTCCGACGCTGATTCGGGTTCGGGATTCACTAAGGTCCGTGCGCCGATATTCACCAGGTGTCGCTGCTGCGCCGAGGTCCGCCGAAGTTCACCTGCTTTTTTCTGTGAGTGCTTGATCTTGCGACACAAATGGGTTTTTAAATTCTGCGGTTTTTCCGAATCCTTCGTGTTGGCCCGTGGCCACGCCCCCCAATTTCTGTCGCGCGAAAGTCGGCGCCAAAAATCGATTGCGTGCGCCACAATCTCGTGAAATACAGCGCAAAGCGGAAATATTCGTGAAAAACCCGACGGATTCGCGGCTGCGGACCCTTAGTAAATGTGCCGCATTGGGCACATTTTTTTGCTGCAGGGTTCACCTCTAGGAATACCAGTTTTTATTTTGTTGATAGATCTGGCCTTTTTGGACATGATGGTACCTAACATTTTATTTGTTTATCTTTATATCAGTTATAAGAAAAGGGGGATTTATTAAAAGGTTAAAAGGGGCTCAGCCCATGATGTCACGGTACCGATCCGTCATGGTGCGGCAAGGGGATAAATATTAACCTACTATGGGGCCCACATTTTTCAAACAGCATAGGAACCATGAAAACATTTACACTGCAGAACTTTCTTCACTCACACTCCAAAGGACATAACTTTTTTCTTTATTTTTCCTCTTTACAGAGCAATATTATAGCTTGTTTTCTGTGGGATGAATTGAAAGTGTAACTGTCACCAGGAATGTAATTTTGATTGACCTTATGCTATCATTCTGAATCATTTCAGTATTTTATAATAATATAATTCCCTGTTACCAGGGGTGGGGCAGAGGCATAGCAGTACCATGTGTGCCTTTGTATCCTCCCCTCCACACTCATCCACCTCGCTCTCCCCTCACCGACACATAAATGTACAGTAGCAAAACATGTTGAAATCTTTTAACCTATTAGTCTCTCACTAGTCAGTTACCCAACCTGCACTTGGGTTTTTCGGTTATGTGAATACACTCATATATAGACAACGGAGGTTGTTACTAGTGGTTAGAAGGTGTTGTAGTTAATAGATAAACACTGACCGAATACAAATAGTGCTTCAATAGTACAATAAATTGTATGATAAACTACTATCAAAAAGCAAGCTTGCAGCTGGGAACCTGTGATCCCAAACATTAAAGTGATTGCAGTGCCATTTAGTGTTCTTGTTGTAAAGTTGGTCAATGTGAGTCAAATATCACAATACCACAAATGGTAGATACATATTGACAGTTTACTAATGATAACATCATGTGGTGCATGTTGTAGATCTCTGTATCTATCAACTTGTGATCGGATAGTGTGAATCACCAGTTATTATAATATTAAAAACATCTCATGTTCAATCTACCACGTAACTTTTGGAACAAACTTAATAATAATCCATACATGCTCTGAGTGACAACTTTAATGAAATACCATCAATATTATTAAACAAAAAAGACACAATAGCGAGAGTTCTTGTTAGACTCCAGGGGTGGGAGTCTAAGTGGCACCGGGTTTTCACCAGAGCCCAACCGCAAAGCAGGTTGGACTTGCTGCAGCATGGTACCACCAGGTCCTTCCACAGGTGCGACTTTGTCCGCGATTAGGTCTTAGACGACTAAGGACTTGATGTATGTGGGACCGATGGGATTCAAGGTCACCAGAGAACACCAGTATATCTTCAAGATAAACCACAACACAGGTATATAGCAAATGCCTGAGGATGTAGTTGACGGACTCCTGAAAGACGGCTGGTGCCTTACAAAGTCAGAACGGCATAGCCAGGTATTCACGACTGTTAAAGGCGGTCTTCCACTCGTCACCCTTGCAGATACGGATGAGGTTGTAGGCCCCATGAAGGTCCAGTTTGGAGAAGACCATGGCTCTACATAGGTTGTCAAACAGCTCAGTGATCAATGGCAAAGGATAGGCGTTCTTAACGAGCGGTGAGAGCCGTGGCTGGGGATTGGGGGCAAACAGAGGAGCATGGGTGTGTCTGCGACCCGGGAGCACCAGTTCTTATCTGTTTTTAATTTCATCATTGATTGTACACAGAAAAAACTTTTCTTTTTATAATATTTGGATTAAAAGTTAAATTTTATTGGTTACTTGGGAAAAATCAGTTTTAGACACTTTTGAGACTGGAGCACCAAAGGAGTGGCTCCTCTGTTTATATGGGCACAACCTAAATTGGAACAAAATGCTAATTTTCTGCTATAACTAATAGGAGTTAGTCTATGCCAGGGATAGTGAACCTTTAAGACACAGAATGCCCGAACTACAATCAAAACCCTCTCATTTATTGTAAAGTACCAACATGGCATTTTAGGGAGTAGCTTATTTTTATCGCACTGTGGATGCCAATATGTTAATAGAAGGGTAAATTTGAAATATCATTGTTGCATTGACAGGAAGAATTGAGAGGCTCACAGTAGGTAACCTGGCCTGTCCACATCTCCTCTCTCATCCTGCAGCCTCAGGCAACCAAAAATGTGTTTGCTAGGAATGCAGGAGTAGGCCATAAATCCTGTCAGTCTGCGCTGGGACAATTACTTGAGTTCCCACAGGGAGGGGTCTGAGTGCTGCTTCTGGCATCCATGCCAGGGCAGCACGGTGGCTGGGTGGGTAGTACTTCTGCCTTGCAGCACTGGGGTCCTGGGTTCGAATCCCACCCAGGTCAACATCTGCAAAGAGTTTGTATGTTCTCTCCGTGTTTGCGTGGGTTTCCTCCAGGTACTCCGGTTTCCTCTAAAAACATACTGTTAGGTTGTTTAGATTGTGAGCCCCACGGGGACAGGGACCAATTTGGCAAGCTTTGTGCAGCGCTGCGTAATCTGTGTGCGCTATATAAATAAAGAATTATTATTATTATTCATAGGTTTGTCGCCACTGGTTTAGGCAGTCTTCAACTACAGCAGATATATCATCCAGCATCAGATACTTTGATAAAGCTGCCACAGTAAAATACTTTCGCTCCAAATTTGCACTGAACTTCACATACTGGATAACTCTGTCCCAGCATGATCAACTTTTAATGTAATGTATTTGTTACTCGCTTGGTAGAATCAGGTAAATGATTGTCAACACAGATAATCCACAGAAATACAAAGAGGAATATACCATCAATCTTCACATGCAGTTGCTAACCAAGCACTGGAGTGCTGTTAAACCATTTCCATTTAAAGGTTTAGTAAAAGAGATATCACAATGCTGAGGATGTGTGGATCCTGTGATCCTAACAAAGCAAAGAGCCATAGCTGACACTCTACCTGGCTGATTTATTTGGATTACATTTACCCTATATAAGCCCGATTGGGCTACAGCATTCAAGCAATATATTACTACGGTGTTTTGAATAATCAGATTTTTAATAAATATTGTAAATACATTGTACCACACTGGCATTACTGTTCTCAACCGCCTCCTGAGATGTCAAGAAAAATTGACAAAGTCAAAGTCTCTAACCATAGAGAGGGTCACTTCCAGAGTTTCTGTGTCCACTTTAAATTGCGCTTTTCCTGTCTTTTCATTTACTTGATGGGGAAGGTGTAATCCTAGTTTACTGAATAAATGGAAAAAACACATCAAAAGCCCATTAGTACATTTTATTTGTGAAATTAAATTGCATTGAGTAATTATGTATATTTTTGATGGTGACCAGGGTGACATAATCTCAGGTCCTTTAGACTCTTAATAATAGCAAACTGTACCCCATGCATGTATTTGACCACATGAAGTCACAGCAGCCTCCATGGACTTCTACTCCTCTCCATCCTCCATGAAGTCTGCTGTTATCTCATGTAATCACATACATGGTATACAGTTTGATATTCATAGAAGGCTGAGAGACCTGCGATGATGTCACTGGCCACATGTCATGAATGTAACACAAGGCACATAAAGATACATAGAGCTTTATATGTCTGTAGTTGGAATATTAGCAGACGGTCCCTAAGTACAAGGAGGCAGGGCAGTGATTTGAAGAGACACAGAGCTGTCAGTCAAAATAATGGGGCATGGTTCACTGGTACCTCTGACTCTTCTCCTCCCTCAGGCTGCCAGAGCTGAGTCAGAAAATCTAATTTGCATTTCAGAAAAATGGCTGTAATTAAGGAACAGTGTCTCACTGACAGCTAATTTTAGGTTCTATAGGGAGGACTTGTAACCCTTTATCAGCATACATTGTTAGTCTGGTGACAGGTCCTTTTTAAGGACCAGTGATCTTGTGACTTTTTGAACAAAAGTCGGAAAAAGTTACAAATAGCTTTCCTATTTCGGAGAACATCAGGTATGGATTTGTAACTTTTTTCTTTTTTTGAATACAAACCAGGATCTTAGCAAAATAGTAGCAAAATAGTAGCTCAGGATCTTACTCAAATAAGGTACTCCAAGTCTTTAGTTTTACTATTGCACTTACAGTTAGATGGAAACTCAATATGCTACAGGGCAGCAGTGTACAGAAATCTTGCTATGTTACTCTGTCAACAATATACCATGATTTATCACTATTATTGCACCAAGAGTGAAATCCAGGCAAATATAAAGAAGTGAATTGCGATTGTTAGATACATTTGAATAGCTCTCACCTGTGTCTGTTCCAAGTATTGTTTTAAACATTAAATTTGTTTTCTTTTAAGGCTGCCAATACAATACTTTTAATAAGATATGTGGGAATTGAGTGCAAGGGACCTGCACTAAACATTTTATATGCAATAGATTAAAATTTTCTCTTATCTTTTTAGTACACATCTTAATAAAATAATTATTATATAATTCAGTCTTTTTACTCAGTCTGTACTTTTGTCTACCAATCATGTTCTATTATCTGTAATATCCAGGCTTGTGTTAGGCTTGTCTACTGTAATGCCCCTAGCACGTTTCTTTCTTAATATTTTTAACTAGTTTGTCAGAAATGCATTCTATTCACAATTACTTACTATTTGGGAGTACGGAGGTCTAGAAACTTTCTTCTTATATCAAGAGACATTTCAGAGGTTTTTGTCTTCGGAAGATGGATTTTTATCTAGAATAAAAATAATCTAACTGGTCAAGAACTAAAAAATTTTTCATAAAGTGACCATCACAAGTTTTGTGGTATTCTATTGCGCAGCTATTCTGTGATGTCAAACATAAAGAGCTTAAAGCATAACTGAACTTTAGTCAGGATTGCATTAATGAATATTGTAGATAAGAGTAAACATTGTACTACACTTTAAATAAATAAGAAAGCCAAAGGAAAGGAAGGATACAGTAACATATAACATACAGTAACATTTTTTAATAAACAGCTTCTGTAAATCAGCTGTCTGATTATCTTTTTTATCTGTCTGATGGACAGATCTCAAAAGGTTTTTGGATGCATTATTTAATGCAGGAGAAAGAAAAAATTGCACAGAGAAATTGCTTTACAGAATAAGGTGTATTATGAAGTTCTTTATTTTCACCTGCTCCGTTAATTTTAAAGCATTACTAATTGCTTATGCTTATGCTTCCTTCTTTATTCCACTTACAAACGTGTCCAGGGGAATGTAGTACAATAAACTTTATGTGGCACTACTGTTTCAAAAGAAATTCTGCTTCTCAAATCTTATTCAGATATTTTTGGGAACATTTTTTTTTAAACTTTATTTAACATTTTCAAAACAAAGAAGACACAAAACTAACGGCATGTGTAGAATAGGCAAAAATACAAATGGGTATATAAAGGCAGTAAGGGTAAGACAAGTGGGAGGTTTAAGGGGAACAGAGGAGAGAGGAGAAGCTTAAGAAAAGAGGTAAAAAAGTTTCCATCCTAGGGGGAGGAAAGGAAACCGCTGAAGTGGCCAGAGTGTCCTTCAGGGAGATGCAGGTAAAGGTATGGGTCAATATCAGTCTATGGATGTTTGTTCAGATTGTCTGAACAAGGTTGAGGGTCATGGATTAAGTGGAGTAGAATTTCTCAGGCGAGCATGAGGGGGAAGCATTAAGGTCCTCCATGTGCACATTGAGCTTCTTGATTAAATTATTTTTCCACTTTTGTAATCATGTACAGTACTCATTATTATTAATAATATTGTAGCCCATCCAGATTGGGAACATATTCTCCAGCACAACTTATCTGGTACATAAACAAACAGAGTTTTTGAGCAGGGCTCTCACTCTTATTATAATATTCTAACTATCTAACCAGGAGGTAAGGAGAAAGTGTGATAAATTAGGAGGTGAATCAAATTTTTCCGTTATTACATTTAGAAACTGCACCTAAAACCACATCAAAATAGCAAAATTGAATGTCAACTGCAACATGTGAACGCACACTGAGTGAAAATGGCCAAACTGTGACCAATTAACCATTTCCAAAACTGTTTTCCACTAGGGTTTTATGATTTGTTAGTGGTAAGATGTCTTAGGGGTGAATAAGAAGCAAGTGTGTTAAATTTGGTGTTATCGCTTTCACACTGGATACTGGAAGCTCCATGTGGCACCTCATGGCAAAAAACACTTAGATGATCTGAAAAAAAATTTTGTTGCTCTAAACAAAGTTGGCCTAGGCCAGAGGTGAACCTATGGCATTGGTGAGCATACTGTGTCCAGAGACATAATATTGTACTAATTAATGTTTCAAACATTTTTCTTTTGAAGGTACATATTACCATTATTATATATAAATGTATCATTGTAAGCTCAATATGCCAGTGCCCAACAAACATGTATTATTTGTTTTAAGATTTTACTCCAACCCTTGAGTTTTGTGAGAACACAATAATATTGGACTGCGGCTGACTAACATGAGGTGCCACTGCAGTATGTCTAAACCATGGGCAAAATCTTCCAAATCCCGCCAGAGGGCAGGACAGAAAATAGACCTCCACCTCCCAAGTAACACCAGTTGCCCGCATGGGGCACTTCAAAATGGGCTTTGCCAGGCACCCACTTCCATGACCCTGGCAGGAAAAAATTGCCAATGCCGGACAACGGCATTGTTGTTGTGTAAAATGAATTGCTTACCACCAAATTCTCACAGCAGGCTGATGATGGGTCTTTTCGACTCATGCCCAAAAAGAGATCTTCACTGCCAACTCTTTGCTTAAAAAGTATTTCATATCTATGGAAAAAAAAAAATAAACGCATAATGTTTGCCTGGTTCATTTATGAAAAAAAAATATACAAAAGGAGCGAAGTGAAACCTTTGGAATCACCTGGACTTCTACATTTATAAATAAATTAATGTAGATGGATTACTATCTACACTCACCAGCCACTTTATTAGGTACACCTGTCCAACTGCTCAATAACACTTAATTTCTAATCAGCCAATCACATGGCGGCAACTCAGTGCATTTAGGCATGTAGACATGGTCAAGACAATCTCCTGCAGTTCAAACCGAGCATCAGTATGGGGAAGAAAGGTGATTTGAGGCCTTTGAACGTGGCATGGTTGTTGGTGCCAGAAGGGCTGGTCTGAGTATTTCAGAAACTGCTGATCTACTGGGATTTTCACGCACAACCATCTCTAGGGTTTACATAGAATGGTCCGAAAAAGAAAAAACATCCAGTGAGTGGCAGTTCTGTGGGCGGAAATGCCTTGTTGATGCCAGAGGTCAGAGGAGAATGGGCAGACTGGTTCGAGCTGATAGAAAGGCAACAGTGACTCAAATCGCCACCCGTTACAACCAAGGTAGGCAGAAGAGCATCTCTGAACGCACAGTACGTCGAACTTTGAGGCAGATGGGCTACAGCAGCAGAAGACCACACCGAGTGCCACTCCTTTCAGCTAAGAACAGGAAACTGAGGCTACAATTTGCACAAGCTCATCGAAATTGGACAGTAGAAGATTTGAAAAACGTTGCCTGGTCTGATGAGTCTCGATTTCTGCTGCGACATTCGGATGGTAGGGTCAGAATTTGGCGTCAACAACATGAAAGCATGGATCCATCCTGCCTTGTATCAACGGTTCAGGCTGGTGGTGGTGGTGTGGGGAATATTTTCTTGGCACTCTTTGGGCCCCTTAGTACCAATTGAGCATCGTCGCAACGCCACAGCCTACCTGAGTATTGTTGCTGACCATGTCCATCCCTTTATGACCACAATGTACCCAACATCTGATGGCTACTTTTAGCAGGATAATGCGCCATGTCATAAAGCTGGAATCATCTCGGACTGGTTTCTTGAACATGACAATGAGTTCACTGTACTCAAATGGCCTCCACAGTCACCAGATCTAAATCCAATAGAGCATCTTTGGGATGTAGTGGAACGGGAGATTCGCATCATGGATGTGCAGCCGACAAATCTGCGGCAACTGTGTG
Source organism: Engystomops pustulosus (assembly GCF_040894005.1). NCBI lineage: Eukaryota > Metazoa > Chordata > Amphibia > Anura > Leptodactylidae > Engystomops > Engystomops pustulosus. Next base: position 75,751,340 of record NC_092419.1, on the reverse strand, counting down.
ATGCCATCATGTCAATATGGACCAAAATCTCTGAGGAGCTTCCAGCACCTTGTTGAATCTACGCCACAAAGAATTGAGGTAAAAGGGGGTCCAACCCGTTACTAGCATGGTGTACCTAATAAAGTGGCCGGTGAGTGTAGGTTACAATTAAAGACAAACATAACCTTATTAACATCTGTCTTCCATTTAAGACTTTAAATGAACATCAACAGGACTAGAAGAAAAATTAAAGTTTAAATCTCTAATCAGGTTCTTTACATCAGGTTCCCATGGAGGCTATTAACTAAATGACACATTTCTATTAGCTAAATTTTTTTCCTTACATCCCCATGACACCTACCATTCAGCATTTCATGTCATGTTACCAGGGTGATGTCATATAAGGTATGTAATCTAATCACATGGAATGCATCCATGATTCTTTAAAGGGGTATTCCCATTTCAGCAAATAAATTGTTAATGTTTGTAAAATGGAAAGCTATGCAATTTTCCAATATACTTACTGTATCAATTCCTCACAGTATTCTAGATCTCTGCTTGCTGTCCTTGTATAGAAAGCCTCATTGTGTACTTCCTGTGGACAGAAATCTGACCATGGTCACACAGGGGCACGTCTCGTTATTAGACACAGCTCTGATTACTCTCTATGATACTAACGATCTGTGCACCTGTGTGACCATGCTCAGATTTCTGTCCACAGGAAGTACACAATGGGGCGCCCCTCCCCCCCAATTTGTGTCACAAATAAGCCAGCTGCACCAGAAACGCTGCACCAAAAACGATTGTGTGTGCCAAAATCCCAACACAGACACCTGTTAAATACCTGTCCAAGCCGTGCAATCCCCGAAAAAGGCGCACAATCCAGCGAAAGAGAGATGCTCGACCCTTAGTAAATGAGCCCCAGTATATTCTTGTAGATAGAGGAAGTATTATAGTTATATACTTCCTACATACTTTTGCAGTACTGGTGTGGCCCCCTGAAATTGAGCAGTATAACGATGCGGCCCTTGGACCAATAAAGTTTGCGCTAAACTTAGGAATGACATTGGGAATTATTTTAATTAGAATTCAGACTTACTGGATGGAGGACATTTATCATACATGGATGCTTCTGGCGCATTCCGCCAGATTCAAAAGAATGCCCTGTGCCCAGATGGCGTGGATGTGGCGTAGTCGCTGTAAGAAGTTGCAAAGTTCAAGAATTTGTGATTCTTGCACTGCTTCTATCCCTGAAAACTGGCATAGAGGCAGTAATAATTAACCCCCAATGTGTTCAACAAGATATAGAAAAATTGTATGGTGAAGCAGAGAGCTAATGGCCTTGACATTTTCTAAAATTAGCTTGAGTGGGGGCCCACATAATTGTGATCGCCTCCTCCAGTGGCGTTAGCTGAACCCCTAGCTACGCACTGGAGCACTAACCAACATGCATCACCAGTGTTTCTGTCTCTACCCCCACCATCTCCCCAAGAAGGGGGGTGGTTCTATTATTCCATCTCTGTCTGCAGCATCACCTACAGTAACCAATCAAAGCTCATAGCTCACAGTGTGTGTGTGTGTGGGGGGGGGGGGGTCAGTTTAAAACCCCCTATGACTATGACGTTCCTGAGTCACAGAGAGTGGCTGTGCAAAATTTGCTGATTGTAAATGTGACGGTGCAGATTCCTTTAGCGAACATACACATGCACTCAGCTTTATATATTAGATAGCAATACATACTCAGGCTGTTCTCTCTGGTCCAAAGAATCATCAAATTCTGATCCATTGGGAACTTCCAAAACATTCCAAATCTCCTTGTCTTTTTGTAATGCTACAAAAAAAAAAAAGTTAAAGCCTGACAGAATCAATAAGAAGAACATTTAGCCATTTCCAAACATTGAAGCCCAGAATTAGCTGTAGAGGAAATGCTTATGCTCAGTTAGACAGATTGATGATTGAAAGTGAATTTTAGCAGTCATAAGCGTAATATTGTACCATCTTAACGGGACCTTTACTACTTACTACTTTATCTCCTTTCTGGACTGTATGGTACCCCATCAATCCTCACGGAGGATATCGACCCGCCAGGTGAGTACCCGGCTCTGCTCTATAGACGCTGTGGTCACTATGACCGTGGCATTTATGGGGGTAATCAGCCAGGATTGCGATTATCGCTTTCCCAGCTGTTAATGCGGGAGCCCGGCTGTCACATACAGCGGAGCTCCCACTGCAATCGCACAGGCTTTGCTACTGACGTTGACTGGTAGAGACGTACATGTACCTTGGGATGCGGCAGCTGACTGCATTTCCCGAAGTCCATGTACGTAATATTACTCTAAGGGGTTAAATTGGTATTCCCATTTTGAAAAAATAATGTTATTTTTTGTATAATGAAAAGTTATACAATTTTACAATATAATTTCTGTATCTATTCCTTGCGGTTTTCTAGATCTCTGCTTGCTGTCCTTCTATTGAAAGCTTCTATGTTTACTCCCAATGGACAGAAATCTGACCATGGTCACACAGGCGCACGGCTCATTAGTATCATAGAGAGTAAGCAGAGCTGTGTGATATAACGAGCCATGCACATGTGTGACCATGGTCAGATTTCTGGCCACTGGAATTGAACATAGAAGCTTTCTATAGAAGGACAGCAAGAAGAGAACTATGAAGAAAAGAAAGCAAGAAAAAAAACTATGAGGAATAGATACAGAAAGTATATTAGAAAATTGTATAACTTTTCCTTATGAAATCAATAACATTTACTGTATATACTCGAGTATAAGCCGGCCCGAGTATAAGCCGAGACCCCTAATTTTAACAAAAAAAAATTGGAAATACCTATTGACTTGAGTATAAGCCGAGGGTGGGAAATGCATTGGTCACAGCTTCCCCAGTATATAGCCAGCAAGCTCCCTGTAGTATATAGCCTGCCAACCCCCCAATTTTGTAAATCTATTAAAACCTATACAAATTTAGTAACCCTGTGATTGCACTGACCCAACGAATGAAGCACACGTGTCATTTGTGGCGCACAGTGAAAGCCGTAAAATCCAAGACCACAAGAAAATGGTGCAAATGCGTTTCTTCACCATTTTCATTGCATTTGTAATTTTTTTTCCGCTTCCCAGTACACGGCATGGAATATTAAATACCACCACTATGTCAAACTATCACGTGCACTCAATTAGGAATGGCAGGCACTTGGTCATTATTATCCACCTAATTGCAAGGATTGTGTTACAAGAGGCAGAGGCAGAGTCCACTTCACTGTAAACACCTTATCAGTCTTATAACGGCATTCCCCAATTAGTAAAACATCTCACACATCGTTAAATTGGTTCTCCAATAATTTTTTAAAAGAAAATGCAGTGTGCGTAAAAACTATAGTTTTTAACTAGATGGTGTCAATTTATTTTTCCTTTTTAAGAGGCCACTACATTATACTTCTCATTAAGGGAATTTTTATTTAACATATTTTTATTGAAATATTCCAGTTTTAGAACAATAAAACAAGTGCAGAGAAAATACAGTAGTCAGTGTGGTACAATATATGCAATGCAGCACAGTAGCAAAATGGCATTTTCAGGTTGTAATACAGAAAACGGACACTCACAGGTACTTTTACAGAGGTCAGGAGTTACAGCACCAGGCTGCAGGTCATATGATACAATATAACATCCTCAACTTTGTCAATCGAGGGTTAACTAGTTCAGCAACCCAATAAGAGTCCCATAGATTCTTAACCCCTTCCCGCCGAGGCCCTTTTTTGTTTCTGTTTTTACTCCCCACCTATAACTTCAAAGTGAGGGTATTTAAAATTCCATGCTTGAAGCGGGGAAAAAATTCCAAATGCAGTGAAAATGGTGAAAAAACGCATTTGCACCGTTTGCTTGTGGGCTTGGCTCGTTTTTTACGGCTTTCACTGTGCACCCCAAATTACATGTTTACTTCATTCTTTGGGTCGGTGCGATAGTGGGAATATCAAGTTTGTATAGTTTTTATAATGTTTTCATACATTTACAAAAATTAAAGCCTCCGGTACAAAAAAAAATTCTTTATTCTGCCATCTTCTGGTGCTAATAACTTTTTCATACTTTGGTATATGGAGCTGTGGTTGGTGTCATTTTTGGCGACTTTTGATGACATTTTCAATGCTAACACTTTTGCCACTGTACGGCCTCTTATAACTTTTAAATATTTTTCAAAAGTAATAACAGTTATGATATTTTGATAGATCGGACATTTTGGGACACTGCGATACCTAACATTTTTATTATTTTTACTGTTTATTTATATTATACGAGTTCTAGGGAAAGGAGGGTGGCCACACGCCAACAGGATTTAAATGCCTCCGGTGGCATTCAAAGGGTTAACACCCATGATCAGTGGCAGAGCCACCGAGGGTGTTACCGGTGGGTGTTTACCGCAATATGCAGCAAACGCCCACTCAGCACACAGACCACAGATCTCATTATATAAACAATATGTCGGACCAGGTGCTTCAGCCATACAATGCCATGCGGAAGTCGAGGGTGTGGTACAAGAAGCTGGCCGTGCACATCATGCAGATAGTACTATATAATGCTTATGTGCTGCATCGATGTGCAGGCCAGAGGGAACTTGCCTGTAATTTCAGGAGGTGGTAATACTTTCTTTTTGGAGACCAGGAAGGGGGGAGTGCCAGCACCTCTGGAAGCGAGGCCACATCACGCATTGTACCTGGGCAGCACTTTCCAGGAGAAGCTCCCCAAACTGCCAAGAAGGGAAGGACACAGAAGAGGTGCAGGGTGTGCTCCGAAAAAGGCATTTGGAAGGACACCATTTATCATTGTGAGACATACCCAGAAAAAACAGAACTATGTATGAATTTATCATACATCCATGGATTTTTATATTACCCTGTTGTTACCCTGATGTACTATGCATAGCTTATACATTATTCCGCACCTTCCCTTCTAAGCCCAGGTACATGCTAACTATGCCCCTAGATCAATTCATGGAGGGTTGTAGTTTCCAAAATAGGGTCAGTTCTTAGGGGTTTCTACTGTACTGTCCCTATCGGCATCTACAAATGCTTCATGTTGCCAAAAAGAAAAAAAATTGTACAATATCTTTGCTCCAAATGCCTGTTATTCCCTTTTGAGCCCTGCTGTGTCTGCATCCTACAGATTTTTGCTGCCTATGGGGTATTGCCCTAACCGGGGTAACCCGCAGTATAATTTTTGATGTGTTTTTCCCCAGTGGCATGAGTTGGGCAAAATACCTTTGTCACTTCAATGGCATATTTGATAAATTGCAATACAAGTTTTACTCTGCACTACTCACTTTTTATTACATTTGAGCCAGGGGTTAAAATGGTCATACAACCCTACATACATTCTTTGAGGGGTGCCCTTTCCTAAATAGGGTCAGTACTTGGGGGTTTCTATTGTACTGGTACCTCGGGGGCACCTCCAACACCAATCTAGTGAAAACGGATTTCCAAAACCTAAATTTTGCTCCTTTCCTTCTGAGCCCTGCCGTGTATCCATCTTGTAGATTATTGCCACCTATGGTGTATTGCCCTAACCGGGGTAACCTGTAGAATAAATTTTGATGTGTTTTTCCCCAGTGGCATGAGTTGGGGAAAATACTTTTGCCACTACAATGGCATATTTGATAAATTGCAATACAACTGTTTCTCTGCACTACTCACTTTGTATTACATTTGAGCCAGCATCTTAAAGGTTAAAATGTTCATGCAACTCTACATACATTCTTTGAGGTTTGCCCGGGTTTCTATTGTACCCCCAACACTAATCTAGTGAAAATGGAGCTCCAAAACCTAAATTTTCCTTTTTTCCTCCTGAGCCCTGCCGTGTCTCCATCCTGCAGATTATTGCCACCTTTGGGGTATTGCTACAAAAACTTAAAACCTTAAAAAAAGGAAACAAAAGTAAAAAGCCAAGGTAAAACAAATTATGGAAAAAAAGAAGACTGATGGCAAAAGGTTTCTACAAAAAAAATTGTGGTTTGATTTTTTGTCTAAAAAGTAGAACATTTGAAACTTTGAAAATTGTAATTTTTTCAATTTTTTCCTAAATTATTGAATTTTTACCCCCCAAACTGACACTGGTCAAATTTTCAAAAAAAGACTGAGCCTTAAAGGTGGTGCCGGAGCTTACTTTCATTAGTGTTATAAACCGCTGCATCCCGGTTTAAACACTTTTTAATGTTTATAGCTGAAGCTGCTTCGGCGCTTGGTGCGCCTACATAGGAAATGCTGGAGACGTCACGCGCGCACAGTCGCGCGCAGCAGCGAAGCAGCTACAGCTATAAACATTGTGTTTAAATCTAAAGTAAGCTCCGGGACCAGCTCACCCTGCTCGGTATTTACAGTTTACACCGACCATTTGAACTGGTAGGTTGTACAGGCTCAAGCACAAACAGGCTGCGTTCTCAAGGGGTTAATAAAAATGGACAACCCTTTTAAGAATTGTTATATTAGAAAAAATAATTACAAATACTTACTAGTGGAAACTTTTTTATCTGGTCTTAAAGGTCCAATATCTCCTGGATTACTCACTGAAGATGAGGGAAGCCCCTGAATGGTAAATTGAATATAAAATACCACATTAAAATAAACAAGTAACTGGGAATCACATATACTCATTGACAATAATATAATAAATATATATATAACAGTACAGACCAAAAGTTTGGACACACCTTCTCATTCAAAGAGTTTTCTGTATTTTCATGACTATAAAAATTGTAGATTCACACTGAAGGCATCAAAACTATGAATTAACACATATACAGTATATTCTTATATTCTAGCCACCTTTTGCTTTGATTACTGCTTCGCACACTCTTGGCATTCTCTTGATGAAGAGGTAGTCACCTGAAAAGGTTTTCACATCACAGGTGCCCTGTCAGGTTTAATAAGTGGCATTTCCTGCCTTACAAATGGGGCTGGGACCATCAGTTTTTTTTTTTTTTTGTAATGTCATCTTTATTCCTTTTTTTATACTTTAAATAGCATTTTACATTTCATATTGACTCCTATTTGGGTGTCATTTTTAAAATATCAAATACATTTTTACAATTACAGAAGTATCAATGCCATCTATTACTACCTCATTATGCCAAGGCCCTTCTCTCCCTCCACTCACAGGCTGCAACTGACTTCCATTCTTCTATGGCTTACATTCAAGTCATACCTCTCCATATAACACGTTCATTTCATTCCTGGAGAAAATCTTGTTAACTATAGGGTACCACACTAATTTCCATTTTGCAGGCTCAATCTTTTTATATTCATAGTTCCTTTTTACCCGTTGAAAATATTTAAATTCTTGCCACTTTCTCCTCACCTGTAATAATGTAGGTAGATGTGTGGAGAGCCATTCTGTCATTAATATCTTTTTAACCGCCATAATAAATAAATCCCCCAGCTCCTTCTTCTGTCTATACTTCTGTCATGATACTAAAAGATGCCCCTCCACACGTCAATCTCCACATATTCACCCAATACAAACTCAATGAGCTGAGATGTTAATTTCCATACATTTTTCGTTGCTTGACAGAACCACAGATAGTGTGTGATATCAGCCTTAATTTTTCCACATTTTGGGCATCCATCCCTGTAATTGAGAAATTTACTGTGAAAGGGCTTATAAAAAGACCAAATATACCCTTCTTCCTATCCCCCACTGCATTCCTCTCAATATCTCAGATGTAGTGGCTTTCTGTGTATCTCTCCATACCTTCAACAGTCTTCTTCCCACCTCCTCTCTAGTCAATACAGTACCAATCTCTTCCTTTGATTTTTTTTTGCTATCCTTTCCTGAAAAGCATCTTCTTTCTGATTAATACCTTTACTCATTCCTGCTATGAACGGATTCCCATTCCTACCAGTTAGAAGTTTCAAAAATCTGTAGATAGTGCAAGAACTGAGAGTCTCCTATTTCGTATTCTATTTCATCTGGTTAAAAGTGTCTAATTTTCTTTTTTCTTTATATATATCTGATACTTTGGAAATTCCTTTTTCCTCCCATTCACTTATCCAATTTTTTGACACCTTCCATTTCTACTTTTCTAACACTCCTCGAATAGTTAAGAATTCAACTGGCAGACCAAACCCTCTACGCAATATTTTCCATACCACTCTTGTGTCCCTCAATAGTATGGAGCTTTTCCCTTCTTTTCTCAAATTTGCAAAACTCTCCCCTGCCATTCAGTCTACTAATACCTCCGGCCTATTGATCCACAAACCTGGCTATGCATACGATGTTGTACTCCCTCAAGTTGGGGAGGGAAAGACCACCCATCGCTTGTGATTTCTGAATATATATATATCAGTGCTACTCTTGCTTTTTTTTTTCCTTTCCACAAAAATTCTGAAAAAGGCTATTTAATTTCCTAATATTGGTGTCACGGTTACACCCACGATCCTCGGTACAGATCGCGGGTGCACCCGTGCCTGCTGCCGCTGTCCCCGCTCCCCCTGGTCTATGATCACCTCACCTGGCTCCGGACTCCATGACGATCCCGTCCTGGTCCCACGCTGGCTTCCTCAGAGACCGCACGCTCCCGATGCTAGGGCGCGCTTGCCCGACTCTTCAGGAATTTAAAGGGCCATCGTCCTCCTCATTGGTGCTGGCATCCTGGCTCTGCATCCACTGACGGATCATCAGGTCATTCTGCTGAAGAGAAAGCCTCCTGAGCGTTTCCAGATGCCTCTGTGTTCCTGTGGTGTTCCCGTGTTCCTGTGGTGTTCCCGTGTTCCTGTGGTGTTCCCGTGTTCCTGTGGTGTTCCCGTGTTCCTGTACCGATCCCGTAATCCTGTGGCGGTCGCGTAATCCTGTGGCGTACCCGTAATCCTGTGGTGGTCCCGTGGCGGCCCGGGTATCCTGTGGCGGTCCGGTTATCCTGTGGCGATCCTGTATCCCAGTGGTCTTCCGTGGTCCTGCCAACCGACCTTCCAAGGTCCTGCCAGCCATCCTTCCGAGGTCCTGATATGCCGTCCTTCCAAGGTCCTGCCAGCCGTCCTTCCGAGGTCCTGCAAGCCGTCCTTCCGAGGTCCTGCAAGCCGTCCTTCCGAGGTCCTGCAAGCCGTCCTTCCGAGGTCCTGCCATCCCGAGGTCCTTGCCTTCCCGAGGTCCTTGCCTTCCTGTGGTCCTGCCTTCCCGTGTCCCTACCTTGGCTGCCATCCCGGGCCTAGTCGCACCCGTGAAGAAACCTGGTGGCTCCCCGCCGCAGCAAGACCATCCCGCTTTTTTTGGCGGGCTCTGACGAAGACCAGGAGTCCACTGAGAGTCCGCTCCCGGGTTGCGGCTAGCATCGTTATTCCCACCGGTGGTCCAGGGAGTCCACTGACTTTAGTCCCAAGGGGACTATTCCCGTAGACTGTGACAGTCGGCATGCTTTAATAGGAAGAGAAGATCTTGCACAGTATACATCAGTCTTGGTAATAACACCATCTTCATCAGATTTTTCCTTCCAAACAAAGACATGTTCAATCCCTAACTCGTATTCCACTGTGTGTCTAAATTTCTATCTAATAACAGCACTTGTGTTTAAAGAATGTTAACCCTATACCCTGGTAACTTTTCATATTTTTTCAAAAACTCTAAAACCCCCTTTATTTCCTTATTCACATTTTTTTATAAATAAGGGTACATACACACAGCAGTATGCCTGCCCAGCTGTATATGCATGGAGAGGAGGAGGAGGAGGTGACCCCCCCCCCTCCCCTCCATAGAGGAAAGTGGCAAATGTCCCGCACACGCGGGGAAAGATAGAGCATGCTCTTTTCCCTATGTATGGCGCAGATCGGTGCCAATGGATCGGGCATCATCGCCGTCTATGGGGACGTAAATTTGCGGAAGCGTATACATCCCCATAGATGGCCGTCTAAATGTATCCTAATACCAAATTATCTGCAAATAAAATCATTTTCAAATGTCTTTTCCCCTGATAAATTTCTTCCTGGTGGATCCTTCTAGCTAAAGGTTCTATAGTGAGATTAAATAACAAAAATAATAAAATAAAATTAGCAACCTTGACGTGTGTCTCTACCTACCGTATTTTGCGGCTTATAAGCCGCACCGGACTATAAGGCGCACTAGTCCGATGCGCCTTATATATGTAATAATTACATATATAAGTGCATCGGACTATAAGGCGCGGGGTCCGGGGGCGTGGCGGAGGTCCGGGGGCGTGGCGGAGACCCGGCGGGACGCGACGCGACGGGACACGACGCTGAGACGCGACGCCGAGACGCGACGGGGAACGCGGGGAAGGTGAGCGGGGAAGGTGCGGGGAAGGTGGAGGAGGGCAGCGGACGGCAGCGGACCATACTTACATAGGTCCCCTCTACCGGAGACCGCAGATCTCCAGCGGGAACTGCAGACCACGCGGCAGAAGTTGTTCATGCCGCGTGGTCTGCAGTTCCCGCTGGAGATCTCCGGTCTCCGGTAGCGGGGACCTATGTAAGTATGGTCCGCTGCCCTGTGCCCATACATAGGGCGCACCGGACTATAAGGCGCACTTAGGATTTTTACGGAAATCCAAGGCTTTTAAGTGCGCCTTATAGTCCGGAAAATACGGTAGATTAAATCTCTTTGAAATTTCCCCGTGTCACAACTTGTGCCTGTGGTTCACTATACATTGTGTCAATTGCTTTATAGAATAACCCATTCATAACCTTTTTGAGCCAGGGCAAGGCTACACTATGAAAGGCTTTTCATGCGTCTACTGATATTATTGCCGCATGCTTTCACTCCTGTGGCCTTACCCTGGCCCAGCCTGGCACCGCCATCACCAAACATATATTTTTAACCCTGTTTTTCTCCTTTATCTTTCGCCAACTTTCTGATGATATCAACTATCTATTCTTTTCTGATATTTACAATTTCTTCTCCTGTCATTATTTCTTGTCTCACAAATAATTTACTTGTCTCCCAGTACAATATAGGATTCTCACTCAGTAATCAGAATTTTCTCTCTCATAAGTATCCCACTTAGCTCTTATCAATTCCTTCTCTTTACACAACCTGGGAAACGCCACAGATTAAGTCCTTTTTACCTCTCCCACAATCTTAGTCTGCATAGGGGCATGAAATTACAATCTCAAATATCTGGGTAGATCTCACATCTCTTGCCAATAACGTTGATATTAGTACGCAATCTATTCTGGACCACGTCTCAAGCCTCCCTGCAAAGTACGTATATTTTCTAGTCTTCTTATTTTGGATCCTCCGGGGGTCTACCATCAATCCTGACTGGAGCACGTAAAACATCACTTGATCTTCCGCTTTTTGTTTGCCATTGCTATGAATAGTGGACTTATCTATCTTCTCATCAATAACTCTATTGAAGTCTCCCCCCACTATTTTTCCTTCTACTTTGTCTTTAGCTATCCATCTTGGTATTTTCCTTAGGAAGTCATAATTACTTTTCCTATCATTTGGTGCCTATATTGTATATCCTAAATGGTCTTTCTCCTACTTTTATCAACACCCTCATAGCTCGACCTTTTTCCCCCTTAACTTTTTATTTACCAGTATTATGACAGATTAGATACCAGGTCAATGACACACAGAGTTCTAGCAGCAGACACATCTCTACAACCTCTGGTAAGAGGAGACTGTTCCACAGTCTTCATGGTAAAATAGATGCTAGGAAACCACTGCTAAGGACAGGCAGCAAGCACAAGAGACTTGTTTGGGCTCAAGAACACAAGGAATGGACATTAGACAAGTGGAAATCTGTGCTTTGATCTAAGGAGATCTTTGGTTCCAACCTCTGTGTCTTTGTGCGATGCAGAAAAGGTGAACAAGTGGACTCTACATGCCTGGTGAAGCATGGAGGAGGAGGTGTGTGGTGTGAGGGTGCTTTGCTGGTGACACTTCTGGGGATTTATTCAAAATTGAAGGTATACTGAACCAGCATGGTTACCACAGCATCTTACAGCGGCATGCTATTCAATCTGGTTTGCGTTTAGTTTAGGCCATCATTTATTTTTCAACAGGACAATGACCCCAGACACACCTCCAGGCTGTATAAGGGCTAGTTGACCAAGAAGGAGAGTGATGGGGTTCTACACCAGATGACCTGGCCTCCACAGTCTGAACCCATTCCAGAGGGTTTGGGGTGAGCGGGTGAGTTAAGGCAAAAGGGCCAACAAGTGTTAAGCATCTGTGGGAACTCCATCAAGACTGTTGGAAGACTATTTCAGGTGACTACCTCTTGAAGCTCATCAAGAGAATGCCCAAGAGTGTGTCAAACCCTCTAAGTAATAGAGCCACTTTGAGATTTCAAATTGTATTTTAATACACGTACTTAAAAAATTCTTCATTTTTGTGGTAAACCTACAAAAATATTTTGACAAAGGAAAACTGTCCTCTTTAATGCTATGATAAAAAGAGTTAATCTTTGTTCTCAGTTGCTGCCCTGTTTCACCAACATAGAGAGCTCAGGTAGGAAATCTGGTACACACAATTAGGGTTGGTTCATACCACATTATTTGCCATATGTTGTGAGGACATGTCAGGAGGATGCCGACGTGTCCTTACAACGTATGGAACAGATACGTCACCCATCAAACCCTCTTCCCCCTGAATGCGAGGGAAAAAGTGTCATTGTAGTGTTTCCCCAGTGATAGGGACAGTGACATGAACACTGACGTCACCGGCTCCCTATAGCTGTCCTGCTAAGCGGATAGGTTGCTCAAACGGAGGCTGCAGAATGGAAAGATGCTCCCTAAAATTCACATTCCTGCTAAACGAAGGAGATCTCATGTGTTGGCATTCTCACAGGACCTATTTCTGGATACGTGGAAGGCGTTTTCAAGCCTTTGCTGACAGGCTCGGCCAGCTACTTGCAGGACACTATTGACATTCAGCATCCAGCATTCAAACCTCTGGCCTATGATTGGTTTATTGATGAAATCCTACTTATCTGGACTCATTCAGTGCATCAATGAGTTCCATCCCATAATCAATCTCACCTTTTAACTATTAAGTGAAATGAATTTTCTGGATACTATCACTAAAATGCAGAACAAACAGACTGCAACCCAACTGTATCATAAACCAATTGACCGCTGAAAATACCTCAGATGGGACAGCTTCCATTCCAAACACATAAAAAAACTCCATTGCCTACTGTCAAGCAATACAACCACATTTGCTCAAACACCACAGACAGGGACAAACACCTTACTAGTCTCCAAAACACATTTTTAAATAAGGTTTAGCATCCAAGCACCAGTGAAAATCATCTGTCATCTCCTGCAATACAAGTCAAAAAGAGAACCACAGGGTACCCGTTGTTGTCACTTACAACCCACATCTTGAAGTGCAAAGGGGAATTGCATGCAAATTACTACCTATTGTACAGAAGAATGCCAACCTGAAATCAATATTTCCAGACAAACCTCCTCTCTGCTATAGTTCCCAATCTATAAAACATTATTGTCAGGAGCTCACTGTCCTCTCCAGCAATCTCCTGGAACATCTCCCTGCAACCAGGGATAGTTTTCTGCCCAACACGCCACTTTTCCAAATACACTTATACTTATACTTACTTCATCTTCATGTTCTTCTTCAGTATTGTTGAGCAAGGAACATAGAGCTTCAATAGTGGATGCTGAGGAAATGCCACCTAGACATTGCTCCATAATTATATTGATAGCCTAAGTTAATAAAGAAATAGACAAACCATAAACATATAACCATAAACACATAAAATATAAAACATATTGTAAAACAATTTAACCCCTCATTGACATGTAACAAACAGCAACATCACATACGCACTTCTTTTTCAAGTGAGTAGAGACTAAAATATATACAAAATGTATACATGAAGAGTGACTTCAAAACTGTTTTCTTCACCGTTGAGTGCAGAGCAATGCTCAATGCTACAGATGGATGGAGTGGCTGGTTGATGGACACCCCATGCAAACACGGCTATGGCACCAACAAGGACGAGGTGGAGTAATGTTTTGGGCAGGTATCATGGGGAATGAGATTGTCGGCCCTTTTAGGATCCCTGAAGGGGTAAAGATGAACTCCAAAATGTATGTTTCTCAAACAGCACATCCTGCCATGGTTCAAGAAGAAGAACAGTGCATTCCGCAGCAAGATCATTTTCATGCATGATAATGCACCGCCTCACGCTGCAAATAACACACCTGTATCTCTGGCTGCTATGGGCATAAAAGGGGACAAACTTATGGTGTGACCCCCATGCTCCCCTGGCCTCAACCACATTGAGAACATCTGGAGCATCATCAAAAGGAGTGTCTATGATAGCAGGAGGCAGTTCAAATCTAAGCAACAGCTCTGGGAGGGTATTCTGTCCTCATGCAAAACGATTGAAGCAGAAACCATCCAAAAACTGACAAATTCAATGGACGACAGTTCAGAATTTCCTTTCAAACAAGGGGTCATATGTGCAAATATAACATAAAAATGAAAAGGTTGAAAACTCTACTGTGCATAATTTAGAACATGCATTTTGAGTTACGGTAATTTTTATTTAAATATACTGTTATCATGGGCAGTTTGTTCATAAACATTTCAATTATACTCGAACAGTTGATGACTGGAAAATTACAATGACTGCAATTCATTTAGGTAATTTTGGAAAATATGAGAAAATATTATTTGCATAATAATTTGGAACACAGTGAAGGTATCACTGCGTCCAAAAATGCCCGATCTATCAAAATATAATAACTGTTTTTCACTGCTATTAACCCTGTAACGGAAAATAGTGCCCAAAGTCGAAAATTGGACTTTTTTTTAGCATCGAAATGTAATCAAAAGTCGCAAAAAAATGACACCAACCACCACTCCATACACCAAATTATGAACGTTATTAGCGCCAGAAGAAGGCCAAAAAAAAAAAAATTTTGTACAGGTTTTAGTTTTTAGACCAAGAAGCAATGGAACAGGCACTACCAAAAGTCAATGCACGGAGTAACGTCCACGTATCTCAAGTATGATCAATATCATCAAAACAAGAGAAAAAAAGAGAAGATACGTATAGTGGACTAGGATAAATTCACAAATTTTATTCGTACATACATATATATGAATGACAACAAGACCACAAAATATAGGTAAAAACACTAAAACCTGCACCAAAAAGGGTGCACTGAACCTCCCAGGACCTGCGTGTCCTGGGCTCCCTAACCCAACTAGCTAGTAAACATACAATGTAAGATGGTAGTTGTGCGAGGAGACTAGACAAATGATGGGCTGTAAACCAACATGTAAGATGTAAAGTGCAAAGTGCAACACATGTGCAAAAGACAGCCTAGTCTACTGATTGCCTACAAGCCTAGCGTATACAATACCTAATGTGTCAACATGACATGATGAGTGGGAGTAAGTAGGCACGGCCAGACTGGGGGGAGAAAAGGGAGCTAGTATGTTTACTAGCTAGTTGGGTTAGGGAGCCCAGGACACGCAGGTCCTGGGAGGTTCAGTGCACCCTTTTTGGTGCAGGTTTTAGTGTTTTTACCTATATTTTGTGGTCTTGTTGTCATTCATATATATGTATGTACGAATAAAATTTGTGAATTTATCCTAGTCCACTATACGTATCTTCTCTTTTTTTCTCTTGTTTTGATGATACAGGTTTTAGTTTTTGTGAATGTATGAAAACGTTATAAAACCTATACAAATTTACTGTCCCTGTGATCGCATCAACCCAAAGAATAAAGTAGACATGTCATTTAGAGCACACAGTGAAAGCCGTAAAATCCAAGCCCACAAGAAAATGGCACAAATGCGGTTTTTCACCAATTTAACTGTATTTGGACTTTTTTTTTCCTGCTTCCCAGTACACGGCATGGAATATTAAATACTGTCACTATGAAGTGCAATTTGTTAGGCAGAAAACATGCCATTAAAGAGCACTTTACATGTAAAAATAAAAAAAGTTATGTATTTTTATGGTGGGGAGTGAAAAATGTAAATTGAAAAAAAAAAAAGGCAGAGACCCTTTTTAATTTTTTAATTAATTTTTAAAAGTGTTATTTTTCATGCTATTTTCCATGACAGGGTTAAACGCTGTGAAAAAGCATTATTATATTATGGTGTATATGTATTCATATATAACTATTTTGCAATGCCTAACATGTTTCTGATTCCCCTCCTCTTATTGATTTATGCACTTTTTCTATTCCCTACCAAAAAAAACCTGTGGCATGCATGCTGTTCTTTAAAATGCCTAGATAGGGAAGAAATCCCCATAGTGTGGTTTGTGATATCAGATAGATATCTGTAGATTCTAACTTTAGCAGGTGTCATGGTATGTTCCATGTATTGTTATTTTACACAAAACAAATCTCACTAGATAAATAATATTGCTTGTGTTATAATTAATGTAACTCTTAATGGTATACTGTGTTTCAGTAATGTAGGACATGAAGGAATTACCACTATTGACAAATAGACAACATAAACAAACATTAGATTTACATACCCGGTCCATTCGCGATCCAGCGGCGCGTTCTCTGCGGTGGATTCGGGTCCGGCCAGGATTCACTAAGGTAGTTCCTCCGACGTCCACCAGGTGTCGCTGCTGCGCTGAAGAGAATCGGAATGCACTGGAGTTCACCGAGCCATCGTGGGTGAAGGTAAGCGCGAGTCCAGCGACACTTTTTTTTAAAAAAATGCAGCGTTTTTCCGAATCCGCCGGGTTTTTGTTCGGCCACGCCCCCCCCGGTTTCTGTCGCGTGCATGCCAGCGCCGATGCGCCACAATCCGATCACGTGCGCCAAAATCCCGGGGCAATACAGGGAAAATCGGCGCAAATCGAAAATATTCGTGTAACACGTCGGGAAAACACACAATTTAGTATGGTGCAATTAATAAATGTAAGTACACAAGCAACTTTCATCATCAAGGCATGAGCGATCGTCAAGATTAGCTGTAGAAATGTATAGTGTGATCTTACCTGAAGCAGGGGTTGTTTGTAGGATGTCAGGAGCTTCTACAGAAGCTGTAGCTTTAAAGCAAGGGAAGGGGGAGCAGGTAGAGCCAGAAACTTAGACTGGCGCATACCCATTAGGAGAATAAAACCATAAGCAAGTCTGCCAGGAGTGTGTCAACATAGGAGGATGGAGCATGCACAGTATAGCTTCAGTAACATTCTGGATTCTAATGCCGTACTATGTGGGTAGGGATAATCAATATTGAGATCTTGAGGATAACTGTCAGTGAATAACTGTACAAGAAAATTAGGGTGATGTGAATTGAATTAATCAAATATGGTTGAGTAATGTGTAAAAGAAATAAAATAAAATCATTCAGGTGGAAAAAAGGGATGTATTCAAATTAATCAAAAATTAATTAATGAGATTTTGAAGATGAAATATGCGAGAGTTATTATTGTATTTAATGTGGGAAGTGGATATGTCTAATGACAAAAGTTTGGTGCAGACACAGGGTAATAAGGCGAGCTATTAATGTAAGATGAATGTGATATGTATGTATAATTATGGAGGCAAGGTAAGGGTGTATGGTGAATGAGTAATGTGTCAGTGGTGAATAGTGTGCAACGGTGACAAGTGTGATGGTAATACCGTATATGTACCGTATATTCCAGCGTATAAGACGACCCCCCTACTTTCCTGTTTAAAATATAGAGTTTAAGATATATTCGCCGTATGAGACTACCTCTTTTCCAACGCATACAAAACACCGGTAAAAATTTTAAAAAAAACTGATTTGAATTTAACATGGTCCTTTTTTTAATGTAAATTCTTATGACATGCAGGTATATAGCAGGAAAACTGTCGCTCATAAACATAAGGCATACAACAACAACATTACCATCATCCATTTTACTGTAAATGTTACCATACTGTACCTTACATTTTTATTTTATTAAATATTCCATGCCATGTACTCAGAAGCGGGAAAAAAATTCCAAATGCAATGAAAATGGTGAAAAAACGCATTTGCGCCATTTTCTTGTGGGCTTGGATATTACGTCTTTCACTGAGCGCCCCAAATTACATGTCTACTTTATTCTTTGGGTCGGTAAGATTACGGGGATACCAAATCTGTATAGGTTTTATAATGTTTTCATACATTTACAAAAATGAAAACCTCCTGTACAAAAATAATTTTTTTGATTTTGCCAACTTCTGGCGCTAATAACTTTTTTATACTTTGGTGTACGGAGCTGTGGGTGGTGTCATTTTTTGCGAAATTTGATAATATTTTCAATGATATGATTTTTAGGACTGTACGACCTTTTGATCACTTTTTATAGAATTTTTTATATTTTTCAAAATGGCAAAAAACTGCCATTTTCGACTTTGGGCGCTATTTTCCGTTACGGGGTTAAACGCATTGAAAAACCGTTATCATATTTTGATAGATCGGGCATTTTCAGACGTGTCGATACCTGATGTGTTTATGATTTTTACTGTTTATTTATATTTATGTCAGTTCTAGGGAAAGGGGGGTGATTTGAAATTTTAGGGTTTTTTATCATAATTTTTTTTTTTTTAACTTTTTTTTATTTTTATTTATACTATTTTTCAGACTCCCTAGGGTACTTTAACTCTAGGTTGTCTGATCGATCCTACCATATACTGCCATACTACAGTATGGCAGTATATGGGGATTTTCCTCATTCATTACAATGTGCTATCAGCACATTGAAATGAAGGGGTTAAAACGAAATAGCCTCGGGTCTTCGGAAGACCCGAGGCTACCATGGAGACGAATCACCGCCCCCGATGACGTCACGTGGAGCTGCTTCACACCAAGACCACGGACAGGCACTGCCAATGTAAAATCATGTTTAGAGAGTGTCCACGCATCCCAAATATGACATATGTTAAACCAAAGAAGAGAAGTGGATGCGTACTAAGGACTGAGATTATGCAAAATACTTTATTAGATCACAACAAGAAAAACAGGACATACAAAGGTATAAAAACACTTAAAAAACACACACACAAGAAATGTGTGTTGAACTCTCCTGGGTCGGAATATGGCCCAGTCCTACCCGGCTAACAAAGTCCACGACAGTGTGCACAATATGACAATCCAAAAAATTGTGTAAAGAAGGGCAAACAGACCAATGTATATGTCAAGTGAATAACTAATGGGCTGCCCTACTCATACAATACCCAGTATTATCCTCAGAGGACCAGTAGAACCGAGTCGTGTGTCTGGACAAAGAGCCGGGGAGGGAGAGAACCCCACGCGTATCGTCACCTCGGGGTGACTTCCTCAGGGGTAAGTATCTAAGAAATGGAAAGTCCTGTCTATATAGGGGCCAGGCTCCCCACCCCAATCAGTGTTCACACATCCTATTGGTCCCTACGTAAATAGAGTCCTACCTCCAAACACCTCGTGTATGGTTGAAGCCGGCGTGTGTCTAGTCATAATGCGCATGCGCAAGTGATCATAGTCACATGATCAATCACCTGGTTTTCGAATCAAAAGCCGCGCCTCCAAATCGGAGATAGCGGAGATATTACCACACATGGTGAGTCACATGATTACAAGACCGGAGCCGCGCCTCCTGGTCGATTGCGGCGCAACAAATGCGGATCGCGACACAGCACAAATGTGCTTCGTTCTTGCTGTTAGAGAATGGCCAGAGCCAACTCTGTTTAGCAGAGAGGAGGATAAGAATAGCATGCATGCTCGCCGGATGAGTAAGACGTTATTTACATGGATATCACATATTATCGCTATTAAAAAATACAGACGTAAATACTGCGGGTCCCGCATGAGTATACAAAATGTCATAGAGAACTTGTATATTTCTCTCCCTCCATATCACTATCTAGGTACAACCAAGGTGCCGAGTACCAGAGTTTAAAGGCATTGTTGAAGGTAAGTATATACCTACAGACGATTCCTATGCCCACATATGTAAAACAAAGTAAACCAAAATATGAAAATATGGAAATATCTAAAGTGCAAATGTGCTGACACACCATATAATGAAGAATAGGAAAAATAGATATATTTAAAAATACCAAGTGCACAACACCATAAAAAAGATGATACAATGGTGTATACTTACAAAGGGTCAACAATTAAAAATAAAAAGTGTGGAAAAAACACCTTTGACTGCAGAAAAGCTGTGTATCAAAATATATAAACATACATCTTTATACCTACTAGACCCATGTATGGAGGGGAGGGGAGAGGGGGGGGGGGGGAAATAAAATCTGCCTTAAAACGGGACCATGGTATAGTGGATTTGGAGTGCATACTACACGATCACCTTTCTTTTTACTCATCTTCTTGCATGAACACTGATTGGGGCAGGAAAAGGAGAGCAGTGGCCCTGAAAGATATTACTAGAGAGTTTTTGGTAAATGTAGCATGAGAGCATGATAGTTATACAATCACGTGGAGCTGCGATCCCAGGTAAGATGGCGGCACCCAAGCGCCGCTATCTTTTTGAGGCTGCCGGCAAAGCTGTGAAGACACCCGCGATCGGTGCTAGCACCGATCGCGGGTGTTACCGGTAAGCCTTTGCTGCAATATGCAGCAAAGACTTACCGGCTATGGAGAGGGCTCAGCCCGTGAGCCCTCTCCATGCAGCGCGACCCGGATTACCGGCGTATAAGACGACCCCAGAGAAGACAGAAGATTTTTCTGTCTTCAAAAGTCGTCTTATACGCCGGAATATACGGTATCTCGATTATAAAACTGCTAATGGGAAAATAGATAAACAGAAATTCATTTTTGCTTTTGTTTTCCAATGATTCATTAATAAATCCAAAACATTTCCCTTTGTGAAAGTTTGTTAAAGTAGTTGTTTCCCTGGGGTATTTCTTCTATTAGGGTTATAGAGAAAACCATGAAGTCTTTTTGATGGTAGGTATAATCATGTCATGAGACACTGGGGTAGATTTATCAAGAGTCTGAATGTCAGGATATTTCTAGTTGCCCATGGCAACCAATCAGAGCTCAGCTTTCATTTTACCTGTGCTCATGAATATTTTAAAGGGGAGCTGTGATCGGTTGCCATGGGCAATTAGAAATATTCTGACTTTCAGACACTTGATAAATCTGCCCCACAGTGTTTAATGTATCCAATGGTGGTGTTACATCAATGGTTAATTAATTACCCAACCATATTTGATTAATTCAATTCCCCCATCACCCTAGTTTTCTTGTACAATTGTTCACCAATGCAGTTATAATCAAGATCCCTCTACCAGTAATATTAAATCTTGTATTATGGCCATCTAGGAAGCTTTTCCCACCACTTTAAGCACCAGAACAATCCTCTTGGCTGACCCATTGTATTGCTTATCGGTAGTTTGTGTGATAATTTATAGACTTTTATCTACAACCTTGTGCCGAGACACTTTCCTCCTTTGTGAAAGGCACCACCTTTATGCTTAGACGATTGCATAATATCCATTTGGAGGAGGATATGATCTTAGTCACAGGTGACATGGAGTCCTTATACACACGATTGGACATGACCATGGAGTATGCGCATCATCCTATTACTTGGACATAACTTAGACCCTGATTTGAGGGAATAAGTGATATCCCTGTTGGATTTAATTTTGAAACACAACTATTTTGTCTTTAAAAATTGTCTCTTCCTACAGCTCTAGGGTACAGCTATGGAGGCGTTGTGCGCGCCCTCATGTGCAAATCTATTCCTGGGGCTGTGGGAGAGAGAATTTGTACAACACACTGAGGGATTTGAGACAACTCCTATGGTCAAGATATTTCGACAATATACTGTTAATTTGGCAGGCCTCCACATCACATTTAGACCTTTTTTTTGTCAGAATGTCAATAACTGAAATATAAAATGGACCTGAAAATACAGCCACGACCAAGTGGAATTTCTTGACATTCTTGTTACTCAAGACCCAGATGGGTCTACATGTACTGATGTCTTTCAGAAGTCTACTTCCACTAACTCTTTTCTTCACTCCACCTCTTCTCACTATCCTCTAGTTAAAAGGCCATTCCCGTGGGCCAATTCTTCTGAATGCAACATATTTGTTCAGGAAAGAGGGTATGGAATACAAACAATCAAAAATGGCTATAGAAGAGCAAAAAAATACATTGAGATTGTTGGTGGGTAGACCCAAGGGTAAGTCACGAGCTTTCAACCAGGTGCGTGTTATCACATCTAACAATTCCCATTGGTCGGAAGTACAGGAGATACTGTGAAGACAATGGTCTGACTTACACGCAACTTGAGGGATATGATGATAGCCAGTCATTTTGTCCATCCTAGCGTAATTTTGATAGCAAGTGCCCAAAATGGGGTTCATACAAAGAAAGTATGATTGTTTATAACATCAATTGTAAGACAGGCTGTTATCTATATTGCCACTTGCCTGTGTGGGCTGATATATATAGTGATGATGAGAGCCTTTAACCCTTTAAGGACCTCGCCCTTTTTTGCTTTTTCATTTTTATTTTCCACTCCCCACATTAAAAAATCTATAACATTATTTTTTTTATGCATAAAGAGCTCTGTGACAGCTTGTTTTCTGCGTAACAAATTGTACTTCATAGAATTTTTTTTCATAAAAAAATTCAAAATGCAGTAAAATTGGTGGAAAAACGCATTTGCAGTGTTATCTTTTGGGCTTGGAATTTACGGCTCTCAGCCTGTGAGCCCTCTCAATGCACCTGCAGCCAACCCGTGACGTGCTATTAAAGTAAGTGTCTTCAAGCATGCCAGATCATAGCCGCAGAGAGGGACAGCTTGTGACAGCTTGTTTTCTGCGTAACAAATTGTACTTCATAGTGATGGTATTAAATATTCCATGCCATGTACTGGGAAGTGGGAAAAAAAATTCAAAATGCAGTGAAATTGGTGGAAAAACGCATTTGCGGTGTTTTCTTTTGGGCTTGGAATTTACGGCTCTCAGCCTGTGAGCCCTCTCCATGCACCCACAGCCAACCCGTGACGTGCTATTAAAGTAAGTGTCTTCAAGCATGCCAGATCATAGCCGCAGAGAGGGACAGCTTGTGACAGCTTGTTTTCTGCGTAACAAATTGTACTTCATAGTGATGGTATTAAATATTCCATGCCATGTACTGGGAAGTGGGAAAAAAAAATTCAAAATGCAGTGAAATTGGTGGAAAAACGCATTTGCGGTGTTTTCTTTTGGGCTTGGAATTTACGGCTCTCAGCCTGTGAGCCCTCTCCATGCACCCACAGCCAACCCGTGACGTGCTATTAAAGTAAGTGTCTTCAAGCATGCCAGATCATAGCCGCAGAGAGGGACAGCTTGTGACAGCTTGTTTTCTGCGTAACAAATTGTACTTCATAGTGATGGTATTGAATATTCCATGCCATGTACTGGGAAGTGGGAAAAAAGTCAAAATGCTGTGAAATTGGTGGAAAAACGCATTTGTGGTGTTTTCTTGTGGGCTTGGAATTTACGGCTCTCAGCCTGTGAGCCCTCTCCATGCACCCGCAGCCAACCCGTGACGTGCTATTAAAGTAAGTGTCTTCAAGCATGCCAGATCATAGCCGCAGAGAGGGAAGAGCATCCCAATAAATTACAGATTGTCCCCTGTAACTTTTATGACTTTCATTCATGTAATCCGAGAGGATTTAAAGTGCGGTGGATAGATAAAATCAATCGTGGAAATCGTGATGGAGATATTACATGAATTATCAATACTTAATCCATTAACAATTACCCTATGTCCTAATGCTATACTTAGCATAGCTGACGCAACTTATGATGCGGACTACACTGTGTTTTTAAACACACATCCCCTTGTACATTAAATAGCATATGCAATTTCTGTTACCTATGTGCTTATAACTTTTAGTCAACTCAATAAAAGTCACATTTTACTCTTGAGTTTTCCTGTCCGGATATGGGCTCGCTAGCCTGCCTATGGTAGTTTTGTAAAAATATGTTTTAAATCCCTGCCATGACAGTAGGTCCGTTTTTTGTTAGACCTTGTTGAAAGGTAGTCTTCCACTTGTCACCCTTGCGGATCCGGATGAGGTTGTAGGCCCCGCGAAGATCCAGCTTGGAGAAGACCTTGGCGGTCAAAGAGCTCTGTGATCAACGGCAACGGATAGCGGTTCTTAACCGTGACCTTATTAAGACCGCGATAATCAATGCATGGACGGAGTGACCCATCCTTCTTGGTCACGAAGAACAACCCTGCACCAGCTGGAGAAGAGGACTTATGTAGAAAACCCTCTCTGCAGATTCTCTTGGATATATTCTGACATTGCTGCAGTCTCAGGAACGGAGAGAGGGTACACTCGACCCCGGGGAAAAGAAGCACCCAGCAACAGATCTACAGGGCAGTCGTAGGGACGGTATGGTGGCAAAGTCTCTGCTTGCTTCTTGAATACATCAGCAGCCGACGTTCCTGGAGGAAAGCCGGGTTCTGTCAACCTGCATTGGTTCCTCTACAGACGGCACGGTCGGAGACTGGAGAGGCTTTTGGAAGGCAGGTGCCAAGCGAGGCAAACGTAGAACCCGGACTTGCGGATACTGGAGATGCAACTCCTCACTACGCTCCTTAAAACGAACATCATTCCCAGTGGCCAGATTGATGAGACCACTCAGAGTAGACAGCAGGTCACGTGCAGCCAATGAGTCTTTGATTGGACCTGAAAGTTACTTTTTAATGGTCAGTGCTGCATCGTTCCGTTAGTAGGTGCGGAACTGAACTGCATACTCCCCAACGGGCGAGCCCCCTTGATGCAGGTTCTGCAGGTTCCTCAAAAATGGACCAGAATTCCACCAGGAGTGTAGTGAGAGTAGCAGTGACCAGATTGTTTCTGTCCCAGAGAGGGGTAGCCCAGACCAGGGCCTTCACGGAGAGAAGGCTGATGAAGAATGCCACCTTGGGCCATTCAGTGACAAATTGAGATGGCATAAGCTCAATGTGCAGGGAGCACTGAGTAATAAAGTCCCTGCAGAACTTGGGGTCCACATCATCCTTGGTAGGCATAGAGAGTCTCAGCCTTGGTTCAGCGGAAGACAAGCGGGGGTAGCAGGAATCGGTCGCTGTTGCTGAGTGGCAATCAACTTCTGCAGGGAAGTTGAACTTGTCGGGGCCCATGTCCGGATCTTACTGTCAGGCTTCTGGGCTAGTAAACTGTTTTATATGAAGAAAATCACAATTCTCTTTTATTACCTGTGTGCGCCTTCTGTAACCACTCAAAATGAAGATAGTTAGATGGACAGTATTTATCACACTGTCTGACGTTGGATGATAAATCTGAAGCCTTCCCACTGTGCTCCATGCTTTTTCTGTATCAAAATCCATAGCTCAGATCTAGCTGAAATCACTTTTAAAAAAAGCAGAAAGCAGGACAAGGGATGTGTCCTATTTGGGAGTGAGGAAGGATTGAGTTGAGAGAGAAGTTGGCTGACTTGGATAAAGACAATTTAAAAGTGATTTTTAGTTCTGAGCTATGTATTTTTATAAAATAAAAATTGTACATATTTTTTTAAAATAAAAAAGCATTGGGTACATTATAAAGACTTCTATGGAGACCAGTCATTGGGTTTAATGGTGATGGACAGGTTCCCTATAAGGGTGCGGTCACACTTCACACATTTAGTTTACAAATCTTTACAAATGCAGTGCTAATGTGTGGGGGTGGGCCTTGGCCTGATGGCATAAGCGCTTCTAGCTAGCCCTACGTGTGACCGCGTCCTAAGCTGTCCATGACCCCTTTTACCAAGGACATTCCCTTTTTGGTGCACTTTTAGGGTTTTTGTGGCGGTAAGGGTTTCCCAGATTCCCTCTTATGTTACGGCTATCCCCTATCTGGTCATTCAATGTTCCCTATTACATACCTGCAATAACAATATACTGTACTACAATACTGTTATATTGCAGTATATTGTATGAGTGATCAAACTGACAAGGGTGCAAGAAGAAAAGTTACAGAAATAAACATTTATCTAATCATCAGCCATCAATTCCCAGTTGTGCATACATATACAGTGCCTTGTGAAAGTATTTGGCATCTTGATCAGCCACATTTAAGGCTTCAAACATAGGTGAAGAATCAACAAAAGGTGGGTCACAACTGTAAAAATAAAACAAAATTTATTAGATATTTTGAACTTTTGTAAAATATTATAAACTGAAAAGTAGGGCATGCAATCTTATTTGGCCCCCTTAAGTTAATACTTTGTAGCGCCACCTTTTGCTGCCATAACAACTGCAATTTGTTGGGGTATCAGGTCTCTATAGGTTTTGCACATTGAGAGACTGAAATTCTTGCCCATTCTTCCTTGGAAAACAGCTTGAGCTCAGTGATGTTTGATGGAGAGCATTTGTGAAAAACAGTTTTCAGCTCTTTCCACAGATCCTCAATTGGATTCAGGTTTGGCCTTTGACTAGGCCAGTGGTGGCGAACCTATGGCACGGGTGCCAGAGGTGGCACTCAGAGCCATTTCTGTGGGCACTCAGACATCGCCCCAGGACAGAGTTCACCAAATCTTCCTGCAGTCCCAGGCAAGAGATGCTGCTCTCAATGCTATTTTAAAGCTGTTTGGAACTGTCTGAAAATTGAGAAGGTGTTGACGGAACTGCAATATCTCTGGAGGTCCTCCTGCTGGACCCACCATTCTTCTTCTACTAAGAGACCCTGGAGAGAAGCTACAATGTCTGAGTCTGAATTTTCCCTTCTTTTTTCAATTGATTGGAAGAACCAGTAGCAATAAGTTAATGCTTAAAATGCCATGTTGGCACTTCACAGTAAATAAGTGGATTTTTGTTGTAATTTGGGCACTCTGTCACCAAAAGGTTCACCATCACTGGACTAGGCCATTCTAACACCTGGAAACATTTATATATGAACCTTCTATCATAGATTTTGCTTTTTGTTTGGGATCATTGTCTTATTAGAAGATAAATCTTTGTGTGTTCCTTTGTCTTCATGATGCCCTCTGTGCTTTAAACAGAACCCTGAAGGCGCGGTCACACGTTGCAGTTACAACTCCACTGCAATCAGTAAAGAAAGTTATCCTGTACTAATAATGGGGGATTTTAATGCCCTATTTAATGTTAGCTTGGATCGGATGTCTTTGGAGGGGGAGGTGGGAGAACATACTAGCGGAAGGGATTCTAGACTTTCAATTTTGTGTTAAGAACTTGGTCTACTGGATGTATGGCGCACAAAATTTGGCACAAAGAAAGCCTTTTCATATATGAGTAAGACGCATAAAGTGTTAACACGTATTGATCACTGTTTGGCTAGTCACTCCCTATTATCTAGCATTGGAAGTATGCATTACGAGCCAATAGTTATCTCGGATCATGGACCAGTAGTAGTTGTTATGGGCCCCGCGGAAAAGAGAATTCGAAACTTCAGGTTGAACTCATATTGGCTCCCAATATTAGGTGACTCATTGGATATTAGACAGCTGATAAAAGAGTTTTGGGAGGTAAATAAAAATGTGGAAGATAAATGCTGTACCTGGGACGCTCTTAAAGCCTATTTAAAGGGAGTGTATAAAAAAGGCATAGGAGAAGCGAAAAAGAACTTTAGTCGTAGAGAACAATTGTTGAAACACAAATATTTAGAGGCGGAAAAAAAGTTGAAGTGGCAACATACCAGTGAAAACGGGAAAGCCATGTTAGACGCAAAAGCAAAGTACGAGGAGTTCTTGGAGGGGAAAGCACAACATAGACTACTTTTCAGAGGTCAGAAATATTTTTCAGAAGGGGGGGAAAGCCGGGAAAGTACTGGCCCATA
Organism: Engystomops pustulosus; assembly: GCF_040894005.1. NCBI lineage: Eukaryota > Metazoa > Chordata > Amphibia > Anura > Leptodactylidae > Engystomops > Engystomops pustulosus. Next base: position 75,723,635 of record NC_092419.1, on the reverse strand, counting down.
TGATACAACATCCGGGCACAAACAGTTATATCTCCGCAATACGGGATCATTTGGGCAGAGTAACAAAGGACCAATGGAGGGTGTTGGATCAATTCAAAAATTTTTATGAAGATCTGTATACCTCGCAGTTATCCTGTTCAAAAGAGGAAATTGAGGGGTACTTGGGAAAGATGAAACTGCCCAAACTCTCGGAAAGCCAAAGGGAAAAATTAGAGGCCCCTATTACCCTAGCAGAAACACAAGACACTGTTAGAGGCTGTACTAAAGATTCCTCCCCAGGCACGGATGGCCTCCCATTCGCTATATATAGACAATATGGAGACACTTTGCTACCATTACTATTAGAGACTATTGAAGAGGGGGGAGTAAGTAAAGTCTCAAATTCCATGTCAGAAGAAAATATTATTGTAATTCCCAAAAAAGAGAAAGATAGCTTGGAAACAGGATCCTACAGACCTATTTCTCGGTTAAATACAGATGTAAAAATTGTAGCCAAAACTTTAGCAAACAGGCTCAAGGAGGTGGTAAACACTATTATTCAACCAGATCAAAATGGATTTATTCCAGGGCGAAAGATGGATGATTGTATCCATAGGTTGTATTCAGCAATTGAGATGGGGGAAGGAGAGTGCCGCTCCATCCTGTCATTAGACGCCATTAAAGCGTTTGACAGGGTGGAGTGGAATTTTCTATGGGCGGTTCTTGAACTTTTTGGCTTCGGCCCGGCCTTTATTGGACGGATCAAGGCCTTATATAAGGCCCCAACGGCAAGAGTAGTAATCAATGGGATCCAGTCTGACCAGTTTCCCTTGTCGAGAGGAACAAGACAGGGGTGCCCTCTTTCTCCCTTGCTCTATGCCATTTATATTGAACTCCTGGCCACTCTTTTGAGAAAAGATAACAGGATAGCTGGAGGGGGGAGCGGTGGAGTTTCAGATAAACTCTGTCTATATGTTGATGATTTGATTTTAGATCTGCAGGAAACTATGGATACGGTCCCAAGAGTCATCGGGGTTATTGAGGAATTTCGGAAACGATCAGGGTCACAAATAAATTGGGAGAAGTCACAGCTATTGCCGCTAGATGAAGCAGTAAGGAAAGGAATGTCAGACCAAAAAATCCTTATCTGTAATGGGGGATTCAGATACCTCGGAATTCGGGTGACAAAGGAACTGGATAAGTTTGTAGAACTCAATTTAATACCTTTATTAAAAGCGATCAGGGATAAGATTCATTGCTGGGATAGACTACCACTTACAAGGGCGGATAGAATAGGGCTTATAAAAATGATTTTACTACCCCAAATTTTATTTGTAATATCCGCAAGTCCTGTATGGATTGAAGAAGCGCACTTTAAACTGATAGAAGCCATGCTGAATGATTTAATATGTGGACGGAAAAAAGTCCGCATGAAGCTTAGCTACCTATATCGCACAGTGGAAGAGGGGGGTTTAGGTATACCATATTTTTTTGGTTATTTTATAGCGGCACAAATGGTTAGATTAGTTAGATGGAGAGAGAATGTGGGATTTTGTAAATTGTTGAGCCTTATAAAGAGTCGTAGAAGCTCAATGTTCGAGGTTTTGGAAAGTGGAGCACTAGAAAGTGGTGGTATGATACATTGGGCAATTTTGAAACTTTTGGGGAAAGTATGGGGGAGTTGCAAAAAACTACTGGGGGTACACGGTTTTTTGGAGATGACACCGTTATGGGATAACTTCCAGATTCCAGAATTATTGGAGGTGCCCGACACAATGTTTTGGGAAAGAAAAGGGATTAAGTTTGTTGCACAATTCATTGAAGGGGGGAAATTTAAATCGTTTGACCATTTTAGGAAGACACATCACTTACGTAGAGGGGATTTTTTGAGATATGGACAGGTGATATACGCATTAGGGACATTTAGGAAAAGAAAGAGTTATGGATTAAATGTGGTTTCACACGAGTGTATCGAAGAGGTGTGTAACGGCATGTCTAAAAAGGGACACATATCTAAGATTCATAAGCACCTAATGAGAGGTTTGGCACTAAACATTAGGCACAAATCACAAGATAAATGGGAGCAGGTAGCAGGGGCAGAAGGGTACAACCCCATCGCATGGAATAGAATATATAGAAATATTAGACAATGTTCTTTGGGATGGAACCACAGACTAATTCAATATAGTATTTTGCACATGATATACTACTCTCCACTCCATCTATATAAAATGAAACTAAAAGAGGACAATAAGTGTGCAAGATGTGGAATGGAGGAAGCAGACTTTTGCCATGTCATCTGGTATTGTCCAATAATTGGAAAATATTGGCAGGAAATCTGCACCTACTTGTCAAGTTTGCTTAGCATGGAACTCCTTCCCACGATACAGGTAGTGATTTTGGGGGATACCGAGGGTTTGGGGGTAGATCAGGGAACTCAAAAATTGCTGAATAGAGTTATGCAAGTGGGACGGGTGTGTGTTGCAAGAAATTGGGGGAATCCAGAGGTTGTTCCCATATCTGGTTGGATAACTATGGTTAACAGGATTAAGTTGTATGAAAAGATATGGTTCACCAAGCAGGGTGGGGAGGGTAAGAGGAAGTGGGAAAATATATGGGGAAAATGGAGGTAATGGTGCATTAAATAATAAGCTTTGCAACTCCAGGGCGGAAAAATGAAAAGCGAAAAAGTTTTTTTTTTTTTTTTCTCATCCGGTCGGTGTAGGGAGGGGAATACAAAGAATGTGTATAAGTTTGAAAGGATTTTTGTCCGGTAAAGATACAAGGATAATAACGTGTATGCAATCCTTCTATATAATGAATTGAATTGTTGATGTGTTTTTACCTGGTGTAAATTTTTGGAATATTGTTGTTAATAAAGATTATTTATAAAAAAAAAAATAAAAATAGGTTACTGCTCAAATTGTCATGTTGGCACTTTGCGACATAAAAGTGGGTTTTTGTTGTAGTTTGGGCACTCTGTATCTAAAAGGTTCCACATCACTGGTATATGCTTCCCAAGTATAAGATGAGGCCCCTAATTTTACCACAAACAAGAGGGATATCTTATTGACTCGAATATAAGCAGGGGTTAAAAAATGCATTGGTCAAAGCCTCCCCAAGTAATGTAATGCCCTGCAGCCTCCCCCGTAATGAAATGTCCTGCCGTAGCCCCCCCAGTAATGAAATGCCCTATAGCAGCTTCCCTAGTAATGAAATGCCCGATGCAGCCCTGCAAATAATGAAATGCGCTGCAGACCCCATTAGATAAATGCCCTGTAGCCCCCTATTTCTCTACTGGTAAGAAACTGCACAACAAAATATGAGATGTGTTTTCTCATTTTATCCTGCATGAACAAATACATTTTAAGACAAAATAACAATTTTGTCAAAATTTAAACTTTCCTCATAGAACCTCCCTTTTTATAATTCTTGTGAAATGCTTAAGGGGGTTGGCCACTCTTTTACATAAATTTCCCATGTGCTTTTACTGACTTTACTGTATACTCACCAATTGATTCATTATCCCTGATGATTCCTTTAGTGCTGTGTGCAGACTTTCGTTGCACTCTGTAGGATGTTTGTTTACATGCCTGATCACTGATAAACAGGAGGGACCTGCAGCAGGAGATAATGGGGGTCATTTACTAAGGGCCCGATTCGCGTTTTCCCGACGTGTTACCTGAATATTTCCGATTTGCGCCGCTTGTACATGAATTGCCCCGGGTTTTTGGCGCACGCGATCGGATTGTGGCGCATCGGGGCCGGCATGCGCGCGACAGAAATCGGGGGGGCGTGGCCGAACGAAAACCCGACGTATTCGGAAAAACCGCCGCATTTAAAAACCGAAAATGTGTCGCTTGGGGAGCGCTCACCTTCACCTTCTATGGGATGGTGCATTCCGGGGCGTTAAGATTATTTTCGGCGCTGCAGCGCCACCTGGTGGACGGCGGAGGAACTACCATCTTAAATCCCAGCCGGACCCGAATCCTGTGCAGAGAACGCGCCGCTGGATCGCGAATGGGCCGGGTAAGTAAATGTGCCCCAATGACTTATCCTACAGGTTATTCCACCGGCCTTACCCAAGTTCTGCACAGGAAAAGCAGTCACTAACATCTAAGACCTAAAAGATCGGAAAAAGTTCTGAATCGGCCCGTTTAACCCCTTAGCTCAATACAGTGACCACAGGATATACCGTATAT